>NW_017096134.1:0-231975 GCF_001412225.1 Nicrophorus vespilloides | reverse complement strand
TTAAGAGTGCAACATCGTCGCGTTTTACTTAATTTCAGTAAAATTAAATAATATAACTATAAATTGTAAACAGAAAACTGTTAATTATTGAATGAGTAAACTAAAAAAATCTATCCAAAATCGATTGGAAAGATCTGAAAATTTGTAAAATGATTTTGCAAGGTCTTCACGTTTTCTTATATTAATTAACGACCACGTATGCTAATTAGATGACAAAAATGCCAATTAAAGACAAACCTTTTCTAACAAGCCTACTAGCAGATTTGTGCTGTCATCTTTTCATCTTCTACGAGCTATCAAATGTGTAATATTTTAAATGTCTCTTTTTCTTCAAAAATAAAAATTTTACTTTATAAATTATCTCTTTTAGATTATTATAACTAAATGTACTAAATGAAATTATAATGTAATTCACAAAAAAAACAAACAAAAATTAATTAATTATGCAAAATATTTCATTTTTGGGCAGTTTAATGTAATTTTATATATATATAATATATAATAAATATTAATATTTATTTTCTGTAAGTTTTTAATAAAAAACAAACAAAAGTCAAGTAAATTTAATTAAATTTCATAATTAATAAATCTACTATAATATTATGTGCTGAATAAAGTTTTTTTTTCTATATTATAAATGTGGAATCTAGCTAAATGAGAACATAAAGAATTGAGCGCAGACGATTGTACTTTCTCAAAGGTAAATTCCCCGATGGGAAACGTTTTCGTTCTATAGTCGTGTCCTTTCTGTTGAACGTAGGTAAACTGAATTTACAGTAAACAGGATTATGAATAAAAATTTGTTTATTTATGCTCCGTATACGAAAACGATGGAAAGTTGAATATGCACGTGACCCTCACGTAATCCGTCAACGCTGAGACACAACTTTAGATGTCCGTATTAAAACTTTGTTACTTTTTTCATTTACAAAATTTCAGGACTACGAATGTTCAGCCATTTTTTTTTATACCCAGAGCGCATTGCGACAACCTAAGAAAAACTGTTTGAAAACTAAAATTCGTTTAATCAAAATATTTATTTTTTTATTAGCAATTTTCTTAATAATTATGAATGAAACAAATGTTTTGTGGAATACAATAAAACAGTAATGAAATTAGAGATAATTCATGATAAAATTATATAATTAATATTGCTTATTCGTATGTATAAATTATATTAAAATATAATAAAAGTTGAAAACTTCAAGTTTATATTGTAATGAAAAGCTAGTAAAAAAGTGATTAGTCGAATTTATGTGTTAAAACTAATTTTATCAGGATTCCCACATGGTAGTGTTTTGTGTTCCACTCTGTATTCCATAAAGAGTAAATATACAAAACCGGACTAATCGAGGAACTAAATGCATACAAAACATAAACCGTACAAAGAGAAACTTGACTGTATAAAGAAAAAAAAACACGATATTTTTTGCATAAAAAAATAAGTTACTTTTGAAATTTTCATAGTGAATCCGGACTGTTTAAAGCCGCATTGTGCGAGGTAATGCTGTAGTTTACTTTAACTGTTACAATACGACGAAAATGGTAATAAACTGACCTTTTTTACTCTAAAATAAATTCGATTAATTGTAAAAAAAGCAATTAGCAGCAAGATTTATCTAATATACTTAAAGCATGTATCAATTAAACATAACGCTTATTTGAAACCGGACAAATCGAGGATCTAAATGCATACAAAACATAAACCGTACAAAGAGAAACTTGACTGTATAAAGAAAAAAAACACGATAATTTTTGCATAAAAAATTAAGTTCCTTTTGACATTTTCATAGTGAATCCGGAATGATCAAATCCGCACTATGCGAGGTAATGCTGTAATTCACTTTAATTATTACAATATGACGAAAATGGTAGAAAACTAAACTTTTTTACTCTAAAATAAATTCGATTAAAAGAAAAAAGCAATTAGCATCAAGATTTATGTAATATACTTAAAGCATGTATCAATTAAGCATAACGCTTATTTTAAACCGGATTAATCGAGGACCTAAATGCATACAAAACATAAACCGTATAAAGAGAAACTTGACTGTATAAAGAAAAAAAACACAATAATTTTTGCATAAAAAAATAAGTTACTTTTGAAATTTTCATAGTGAATCCGGACTGTTTGAAGCCGCACTGTGCGAGGTAATGCTGTAGTTTACTTTAACTGTTACAATACGACGAAAATGGTAATAAACTAAACTTTTTTACTGTAAAATAAATTCGATTAATTGTAAAAAAAAGCAATTAGCAGCAAGATTTATCTAATATACTTAAAGCATGTATCAATTAAACATAACGCATATTTGAAACCGGACAAATCGAAGACCTAAATGCATACAAAACATAAACCGTACAAAGAGAAACTTGACTGTATAAAGAAAAAAAACACGATAATTTTTCATAAAAAAATAAGTTACTTTTGAAATTTTCATAGTGAACCCGGACTGTTTAAAGCCGCACTGTGCGAGGTAATGCTGTAATACTCTAAAATAAATTCGATTAATTGTAAAAAAGAAACAATTAACAGCAAGATTTATATAATGTATCAATTACATTTAATTACTGTTCAATGGTTAACGCATAACGATTATTTGATTAAACGCATACAAAACAGAAACTGTACAAAGATAAACTTGACTGTAAAAATAATAGAAAACACGATAATTTTTGCATAAAAAAATAAGTTACTTTTAAAATTTATATAGTGGATCCGGACTGATCGAAGCCGCACTTTGCGAGGTAATTTTGTAGTTCAATTTAATTGTTACAATACTACTAAAATAGTAAAAAAACTAAACTTTTTTATTCGAAAGTAAATTCAATTTAATGTAAAAACGAAAAGCAATTAACAGCATGATTTATATAATATACTTAAAGTATGTATCAATTACATATATTTACTTTTCAAAGGTTAAAGCATATTCATGTAACACAAGCATGTGATCTGTTTGTGATTACTTATTTTTCCTCCCTTCGAGCAAATCAAGCGGGTCGCGAGAATAAGATTTCCCTTTAAGCGACTGAAACAATTACGCAACGATTCGGCTAATCCAATTTGCTTCGCCCCCTCCGATTCCGATTAGGTAAAAATAACGAGCGACAACTTCGAACCCTCACTCACCTTTATTTCATTTTTATCTTCTCATTTATTTATTTTTTTCGCGCCGCCAAGAAAATGACGGCAAAGTCCAGGTGAAAACTCGAGTATTCCAATTATTAATCAGCAGTTTCCACCTCGTCCCGCACGTGAATTCATTCATTTAACTCATTTAGTAAAGCCAATAAATTACGTTAATTAAACTAAATGAATTACAAATATTGGTTTTAGCTAGTTCGATATTATAATTATTACTGATACACGTTAGTTGCCATATTAATACAATTTTATTTTATTTATTTTTTTTGTATCCAATAAAGTCCATTATTAGTAATAAAGCTGTAATTCGTGTTCGGTCGCATCGAGCAAATAAAGCAATATGTTGAGTTATGTCTAGCTGTATTTGTTCGCTGATAATGCGGAAGATTTTTTTTTGTATTTCGCGCCGTACTCGCGCATTCAAATGCAATTAAATGATCGACGAGGCCGTGGAAATTAATCCGATTATTGTTGATTTCCCACCCTTCAATTGAAAAAAAAACCGTTTATTTTCTTTTCTTTCTTTCATTCCATCATTATTTGGTGTCTGTGTTATTGGCTGCGAAATCAAACATTTCCGCGCAATTTTCCGCTCCGCTTTCCCTATTTTCCTCCGTCTCTTTCCCACGCACGTTCGCAAATGCAGATCCGAGGTATTTGTCTTAGTCCCTCCTGCATCGTTAACTCCGCTCAAATTTACATTCCCAGTTTTATTTGTGTTCAATTCAGTATATTTAACCCTGCGCATCTATATTTTCAACACTATTACGTTAACTAAATATAGCAAATTTACATAATTCAATCAAATCTCCTAAGATTTCATTACGAGTCTCAAATTAATACGATTAAAAAGCAGCAAAACTTATTTAGTAGTAAAAATAATTTGTTTTTAACATTTATTTAAATAAAACTTCTGAAATTAATTAAAAGTTCAAAAATATAAAGAAGTTATTTTAAAACAGATTTTAATAAGAACATTTCATCAGTGTTTGTAAATTTAATAAAATATTTCAGTATTTTGTTATATTTAAAGTTCTGATTAAAGAATTTAACACGAAGTAATAGGCGTAATAGGATCCAAATTATTGGACTAATATATTTATGCAACCAAATGTACACTAGTCGTGTAGTGTCTACGTCAATCTGGGTGGCGCGGACTATTGCCAGAGACGCCAAATTTTTTTAATAAATTAATTTTTATACCATAATATCTTGAAATAAATAAAACGTGTCTATATTATTTAATCTATTAAAACAATAAAAGATGCGGAATTTTTTTTTTCGGGGAGGCGTAGTAGCATATAGGTTGGAAACCGCTATTTGACAAATAACTTATACTAGTATTTGTGAAACTTGTATTTTTTAAATTGAAGTTTAAGATTAATCGAAAAATAATTGAACAAAAACTATTGTATTGTAATGCATGAGTTAATTGTAATTCGTTTGTTAAACTCTTCCATTAACCAACAGGCTTTTAGATTTCTAATTAAGTTTATGTCTTCTTCTTTTATTAAACCTGCAACAAACCTTCTTTTATTAAACCAGCAACAAAATTAATATTTTGTAGCAAATGTTATGATGATATTGAATTCTGACAACGTGGGTCCTTTAAATAACCTATATCAAATTTGTTATTTGTTATCTTAGGACTGATATCAGAGATCACTTCAACAATTCACTGAAGATTAAAGAAACTAGATTAAAGTCAGTGTATTTAATAGTATTTATTTAACACTTAGATGCTTCGGTGTTGCAATCTAGCTTCCAGTTGCTACAAGCATAGGTTGCTGGCTAAGAGTAGAGTAAAACTAGAACTGTTACTAGGACTAGGTTTTTCCTAGGACTCTCCAAGTAAGACCAACTTCTCAGATCGATTTCCTCTCTTTTCTGTCCCCCTGACTAAGACTAAATATATAATACAAAAATGTGTTCATTTCAAAAAGGGGCTGCGTAGGAGAAAATGGTTTGACCTTGTGGAAAATACAATCGTTTCTTTATCTAAGTTTTATGATTCTTCCCAAATATTTAGGGGCTGAAGACGGCTGTTGAGTAGTGATAAAATAAACTATGCGATTTACAATAAACGAGAATAAAACACACTACATGCTCCTACAACAAAAAAATGCAAGGAAGATCGAAATAAGCATCACTATAAACAATATAAGCATAAAAAAGTAGAACAAGAGACATATTTGGGAATACTATTGAACAACAAACTAAGTTGGGACGACCACATAGGCTTACAAAAAAAAATGCTACGACAATTGGATGTGTGAAAAAAATAAACAAATTTCTCCCAGACAAGTGTAAGATGGCAGTGTACCATAGTATGTTTACCTCTAAGATGTGCTACGGTGTAGCGGTGTGGTTAAACACAACAAAAGAAAACATAAAAGCATTATCAAGACAACAAGAAAAGCTACAAAAAAAATATGTTTTCAAATAGCCGTGACACGCAGATACCAGATGTGGGGACACTGATAGAGGCACAGACAAGAGGCACAGCGAGAGGAAATATTAGAATGGAACAAAATGCAACCAACATAATAAACAGAAATAAAAAGAGAAAATGACATAAAGAAGTTTAAAACAAAAATGATGTGTTGGATGCGGGGTCGCGGAATGAAGATATAGAACATGGTAAACCAACAAGCCCGCTCAAAATACCGGTTCCAAGGAGCGTACCGAAAGAACCGAACCTGAGGGGCATACACATAAGTAAATAATAATAAAAATGTATAAAAAAATATTGTAAAAATTGTATATAAATAAATAAATAAAAAAAATAAAATAAATAATCATGTACAAGTATCCGTTTGTATATTTGATGGATACGTTAAATAAGCTTTGTAATAATTAAGAGGAAAGTGGTAGACATAACAAATATACATATTAGTTATACAATAGATGATAATAAGTTGGTCGGCCACGACAGTATACTCCAAATATTTCAGAAACTGTTGTCGTGTCCTTGGATTAAGAAATCCTTGGACATCGTGGATTATCTCGAAGTTACGTAGTTGTGGAGTCTTAAATGGGTTTGTGAATATTGAATTCCATATTCTTAATTATATTTATTATACATATCGGAGTTTTATTGAAAAGTCAACTATACAATAGTTGATCTCAGGGATTATTACTAAGAGTTACATTCTCCTCTTAAGTTAGTTGGACTCTCCCAAGTAAAATCATGTTGAGTGGTGATAAACTATGCGATTTAATGAGTAGCCGTCCTTCAAAATATTCCACAAGTTATTCTAAATAATCAATTACAAGTATTCGTTTGTATATTTGATGAATACGTGAAATATGCTTTGTAATAATTAATAGGAAACTGGTAGACCTAACAAATATACATATTAGTTATACAATAGATGATAATAAAATGGTCGGCCACGACACTGTGACGTTATTTTATAATTATAGTTAAAGATAGATGTAAAGAAGTTGTATAAACAAAGATACAACATTTTTATTTTAAGTTTAATTACTTGATGTTACATAAATCATTGTTTGTTTGCACTAATTGGATTAATTCAATGAGATTAACAATCTAACTTTTGATTGTCTCTCAAATTTCTTTTTACATTTTAAATTTTGTAATCCAAGGACAACTCAAAAAATCGCGTTATTAGCGATCGATTTGTCCAACTTAATATTATGCGTTTTCATCTTGAAATGTATATTAAAATAATAAATGCATTTTGCAATAGGGTGAAGGAATAGCAGGATTGGCAGCAGATGTATCCTTATTTCCATTGGATATGTTAAAGACAAGGTTGCAGGCGCCGCAAGGATTCAAGAGATCCGACGGATTCAATGATGCATTGGTCCTCAAGTTCTTGGAAGCGCTCCGCAAGGTTCGATGAATTCGTGCATTATAGAATGACTAATTGAATAATTGTAAAATATTGCAACCGCTCTATTCTTCTGCACATACGAATCTGTTAAACACTTTGCTCCGCCGCACGTGTCCAGTTAAGCGTTACCTTTGGTACACATGCTTGGAGCTTCTCTGGGAGAAGAGATATTATACCTCCTAAGATGTTTATGAAATTCGCATCTAATTATGCATCATTTTTCATTGGTCGCTTGCATAGTGAGGATCCCTATGGAAGTTGTAAAACAAAGAAGACAAACCAGTTCTAGTCACAATTCGTCTTGGAAAATAGCATACGACCCTTATAGTAAAGAAGGATTATTCAAAGTAAAAAAAAATAACTCAGATTTGGTGTATTACTGCTTTCTAAATTTACCGTTTTAGGGTTTATACAGAGGTTTCGGTTCTACGGTGCTACGAGAAGTACCATTCTCGTTCATTCGATTTCCCATTTTGGAGTACTTCAAGAACGTGTACAGGATAAAACTGATAAATAATATTAATTTGGAACCGTGGGAAGTCGCCAATTGCGGCGCTGTAGCAGGTTTTACATCCAAATTTGGATTGAAGGATATATTCGACTTGAATAGAAATTGCAATAATCAATTATTATTATTGCTTATTATAAAACCTATAGCACTTTTTCCTATCAAGTATAGAATTGAATGAAAATTTCAATATGTTTCCCACAATTGTTATAAATTGCTTCAATATCATTAAAAAGCTTTAGCTTTATAGGCAACAATTACAGCACGTCTATTTAAATTACTATCCATTACTATCCTAAAAAGTTGAATTTACAAGAATTCAGTACAAGCTAGAAAAAGGATGGCCTAAAATAACTTATGTACCCTGTTTATAAAAATATCACATCTCACTATATAATCATCACTCTCTCCATCTATAACATTAGGTAGCAACTAATCCACCATTCCGAGATTCCCACTAATTCATAATTGTAGGATTATAGGAACCGCGATCCGTATCTAATATCTACATACCATGTACCATTGCGACCGAAGAGATACCGGGCCGAATTTTTCCAGGATTATGAATCCTTCATGACACATTAGTTTTGCAGAGGTCTCTGCCTGGCCTTCGCTTACATCGTATCCAGATGTTGTTTTTGTTTTCAGTGTTATTTATTTTATAAAAAAAAGGTTAGAACTTTTATGAAGTTGGAATGAATGCCCTGTAAACCTTAGCTCTTTCGGTATAAGTGACACCTGAGGTCTAACTGGGTCTAACAGGATACGGCAAATTTAGACACTTTTATTTTGTTTCCTTTAGGTTGGTTACAGACATTTTTTCAAGGATTGGGGAGAGTAGAAGGAGAAGAAGCGGATGAATTCGGAACAATTCGTAAATTTAAAATTATCCCTGCTCAAAAAAAGGTGAGATGACCATTGCCAACGAATTCTCGGCGATCCTTAACAAGTTTATTTATGCTTTCTTGCATATAATAATATTTGTTGCTGCAGCTTATCTCCCTCGTTGACAACTTCTGTTTTATGTTTTAATATATTATTTATACAACTTAAATATATACAGAAAATTGTATGTGCAGCATGCTCCGATGTACCTTGTATATATGTATAATGTATATTACTTAGAAATGACAGTTTTTTTTTAAATTGTCAATAACAAATTTGAAAAAACACTACCACCAGCACACTACCATCAAATTTTGTTTCTCGCAAAATAAAAAATTGAAAGGTTCAGATTGATTCCAATTTCATCCGAAATTTCTTCTCTCCTATGCCTTTTAAATGAATCGTACCAACTGTCCTCGAAAAACCATATTCACTTTGGCCCCCTACCACTGGGGGCAGGGCTAAAGACGAACGTCACCGCGGGCACTTGCAGTTGCTAGTTAATAAATTCGTCGTTGGGGGAACTAGAAAAATAAATCCGTTAATACCAACGTTAAACCCCCGCGCATATACTCCATCTTCACAGATGCCCAAAGTGCACATACTCCATCAACAAAGATGGTCCACGTCCTATATTTCATTCTCATAGATGGTTCACGTTTACTCATGTTTGAACCATCGAGTCTAAATAAATAATATTGATTGTTACTTACTTGCTGTATTCTTGACAATAGCGAAATAAAAATGGGCGAAATAAAACAAACTTACGGATAATCATGGATAACTTGATAAAGTTTTGTAATCGTGAAACAAACGTCTCGAGTTCAACCGATTCGCTCTAAAAATCACTAAAAAAATCTTCATCTCTCTAAACTCATAGACAAGAGGTTAATACCAACTGAAAATAAAAGGACTAGATTTGCCCTATCTTGTGCAAATTATTTCAGCTATCTAAATCATAAATGTTTTCTGATTAACTATGTGCAACTGCGTCATGTGACTTTTTCAGGAAAAAAAAAACAGAAAAAAAACTACTTAAAAACAATATTTATCATTGGTTGCTACAGAAAGTTAGCTATCTTTCAACGTTTAACTACAAATTATTAAAAATCAGTCCTCGAGTTCTGCTCCATCCAGCAAGTAAGTATTGCAAAGATTCTTTGAATAGTCATACATTCCGAAGAAAATATAGCCTCCCACCGTAATCCACATAACTCTGGGCACGAAACCTGCAAATAATCTGAAAAAAAAGTATAACACAATCAATATAGGGAAATTCATAAATATTTTTTAACGATATGTCATAACAAAATTAACACTAGAAACCAGTTACTTTTGCTATTTGAGTGCCCTACAGATCCGAATTGAGTTCGGCGTCATAGTAGTTCCGTTACATAATTCTGAACGGTGGCAATCGCAATTGATTATGATTCAGAAGTATTAGAATTAGTGTCGTCCCCGCAAAATATAATTGGGGCCCTTTCACATTGTTTTTTATTTACATAATTTTTTATAATAAATATATTTAGGGTTATAGTCAATAGTCCTTTTATTTTTTATTTTCATGTAAACTCCTTATATAGGATATATTATGCAAACGTTCTTTGCCTGTTGAATAGCAAAAATATTTTATTATTTTAGCTAATTTCGTAGGCGTAATTTCGTAGGCAATGCGTATCGTTTCCTTTCACGTGACTTCTAAATGACTAAGATCGACATGAGTAATGTTCTATTACACGGTGTCCAGGATATACCATCACTGTTACTATTTTATTGTGAAACTCTGCAATGTTCGTTAATAATAATCTGAAAAAAAATTGTTTTTTTGAATAGATTTTCATTACAAAGAAGATCATCATCATTAGAGATGATTTTTTTATTGTGATTGTCTTCGAACTGGTTTAGTTACAATTGGTTTAAAAACAGTTAATTTTGGGATTTAGGTATGTACAATTTTTGTCTTTTTAGCTTCCATTTTTACTGCAAAGGTCTAAGCTTTTCTTTTTTCTATTTTTATCCCTTAGAATCTTTGAAAATCATTAACTGGATTCAATGGACTAAAAAACTAATCTGAACTATATATCTAACGTTCACGCAAAGCATATATACTAATTAGTAGATTTGTTTAGTAATTACACATATATGTTTATAAAAGAATATTATATTGCGGGATTGTGCGATTCGACGGCACCACCATTCTTCATAAATACTTGATAACATAATCTAATATTTACAGCGTTCGCAATCTCAAGTTCGTATCCTTCTATCACGATGAGTTGCTCCAACAGTCACTACGATTACATCCCTGAGTATATGAGAGACACATTTAAAGATATAGCTGATAATTTAGAAGTGAATTTGTTGCGGGTGAGTTACACACTATAATGATAATAACTGCAAATCTGAGCATATGAATTTCAGCTAATCAATGACGAATTCAAACGCAACGAGCGAAGATTTAAGCCTGTCGATTTTGAGCCTGTTGGCATTGCAGACACGGAGAAAATGCTCAGATTGGATAATATCAGATTGTGCAATTGGCCTGGACTAGAGCTGGAGAAGTGCACAGTGGATTGGAGAAATGTCCACCTGAATCTGGATATGAAAGTTGGCCGTATATTCATGGATGCAGAGTGTTACACCACAAACTCGAATGGAGAGGAGTCTTTTGAAGGCGTTTTTAAGTAAAATCCAAATTGCTTGAATTTTCCATTCATTTTATTGAAATAACAATATTTTAGATTTTCTATTGATAAAGAGTCGACATTCAAAATTTACGTCGGTCTTAAAAGTGAAGATGATTCGCTTATTCCCATGACATATTACTATGAGCTTAATTTTGATTATAGTGAGATTGAAGTGATTTCAGAGTGTACTAAAGAATTGGATAAAGGTGCTATAACTAATTCATTGACTGATGACCTAAGTTTAGTAATGTAGTTTTTTCCCTATTTTCTTTATATAGAACAACTGCAATATTTCATTAGCGACAATATCAAATCATATATGCATAAGATTATCAAGGAGACTGTTGATGGTGAAGTTGTGTCGTTCTCCTACAGCGAACTGTTCAATGACGAACCAGATATTATGACAAAGTACCAAAACGACAGAATGTCGAGTGATTTAACAAATTTTCTCGATTCTGTGCACAGGGACAACAAAGAAAAACATACTATTCCATTCCAGTATTGCTTGAAGCAAGACAGGTTTTTGATCATGGCTAGTGCCCCTGAAGTAATAATGGATTTGACTTTATTACATCGTGGCGAGTACGAGAGTTTCAGAGTCGAAAACGACAGATCTATTTTCTGCTCGGATGGCGATATATGTAACATCCATGTACGTTTTGTTTAGCAGAAATCATTATTATTTTAATTGTATAATTGTTTCAGTGCTTGTTCAACATTATCTGCGACAATGGTAAGAGTCACAAATCGGCCACTTTCCTCGTAACTCCTCTGCGCACCAGTATATTCGTGGGATTCGAACCTCCTTCTCCTGGACGTGGGCCTTTTGGTAATACGCACATAAGGGAAATCACGTAAGTGTATATACTATATATTGTCAAGGCCGTGTGGAGCTAAGAAGCAAATAGGCGCGCGGCACTGTAAGGTCATCATTACAATAAAATCAAAGGTTATGGCATGTTCAACATTATCTGCGACAAGGTTAACAGTCACAAAACAGCAACTTTCATTTTAACTCCTCTGCGCACCAGTATATTCGTGGAATTCGAACCACCTTCCCCTGGACGTGGGGCAATTGGTAATTCGAACATAAGGGAAATCACGTAAGTGTATATGCTATATATTGTCGGGGCCGTGGGGAGCTAAGAAGCAAATAGGCGCGCGGGTCTTCAGGTCATCATAAAAGTAGAATCAAAGGTTATTTTAAAACAACGTTCATGCATAACTTTGTTTGGATTTCGCTCACAGAAAAACAAATTACAAGTATATAGACATAGTATTTCAAAATTGAAGCAATGGTAGGCGCTAAGGTAATATGTTTTTCAATTGATGCGTAGTAACAAAAAGACGCTGTTTTAACTCTGTCTGGGGCGGTGGAACACGCATTGTACCACCTTTTGAATATTTCTAGTTGGGCAAAAGAGAGTAAATCAATGTTTTTTTTTTAGCGATTTCATGGTTGAAGAAGACTGGGGTGATGATTTACCGGAGGAGTGGGTGAAAGATAAGGTCTTGCCGTACATGAAGACGTACTTGAGAACTTATGTAGCTTTGCTTTGCTGTAAAGCCAATGATTATTTCGAAAAGTGGTACCGTTAAATTTATGTACCAGGTACCATGCTCTGTAGCTTAATTATTATATATATATTTTTTAAATTAAACATTTATATTAACTAAATTAGGAACTCCAGGTCAAGCTTTACACATCAGTGTTTCGAAAAGTAGTAATACTAAATTTATATATTAGATACCATTTTCGTGCAAGCTTTACACATAGTCAAATTAATGTTAAATAATAATACAATAAAAAAAACTTACCCTTTTATTCCGTTTTGTACATAAACCTCCTTCCAAACGGCTCCATATCTGAGCGACTGGTTAAGACTTCGCTCTGCCAACATGATTCTCGTTTTAACGACATCTAAAGGAGTCGTTAAACCAGCTGAAATTCCACCTACAAATTCAAGTTATTCGTTAATCCTTCAATCCAAATTTAGAAGTAAAACCTGCTACAGCGCCGCAATTGGCGACTTCCCACGGTTCCAAATTAATGTTATTTTTCAGTTTTATCCTGTACACGTTCTTGAGGTACTCCAAAATAGGAAGTTGAATGAACGAGAATGGTACTTCTCGTAGAACCGTAGAACCGAAACCTCTGTATAAACCCTAAAGCGCTAAATTTAGAAAGCAGTAATACACGAAATCTGAGTTCTTTTTTTTACTTTGAAGAATCCTTCTTTACTATAAGCGTCGTATGCTATTTTCCAAGACGAATTGTGACTAGAACTGGTTTGCCTTCTTTGTTTTACAACTTCCATAGGGACCCTCACTATGCAAGCGACCTACGCAAAATGATGCATAACTAGATGTGAATTTCATAAACGTCTTAGGAGGTATAATACCACTTCTCCCAGTGAAGCTCCAAGCATGTGTACCAAAGGTAACGCTTGACTGGACACGTGCGGCGATGCAAAGTGTTTAACAGATTCGTATGTGCAGAAGAATAGAGCCGCTGCAACATTTTAGAATTATTCAATTAGTCATTCTATAATGCACGAATTCATCGAACCTTGCGGAGCGCTTCCAAGAACTTGAGGACCAATGCCTTTATATACACCATTGAATCCGCCGGATCTCTTGAATCCTTGCGGCGCCTGCAACCTTGTCTTTAACGTATCCAATGGAAATAAGGATACATCAGCTGCCAATCCTGCCATTCCACCACCCTATTGCGAAATGCATTTATTATTTTAACATACATTTCAAGATATAAAACGCATATTCAGATGGACAAATCGATCGACAATAACGCGTATTTTTGAGTTATCCTTGGATTACAAAATTTAATATGCAAAAGAAAATTTGAGAAACAATCGAAAGTTAGATGAAGTACTTTCATAATATACAAAGAACTGTTAAAGTATAATATCAAAGATATCTGGCATCAAAGTTGGTATTTATACTTAATGGCTTAATAAATACGAAATATTTGTGTCTGTGGAAGATTATTTCATAACAGTTTATATAAATACTATTAATCATTCCTGTTTTATGAAAACCCTTACACGGAAACAGTTAAATAAAGTACAAAAACAATTATCCTGATTATTCTATCTACTATCTGTACAAAGTGCAGTAATTAAATTTGTTAATCTCATTGAATTAATGCAATTAGTGCAAACAAACAATTATTTATGTAACATCAAGTAATTAAATTTAAAATAAAAATGTTGTATCTTTGTTTATACAACTCGAAATACCTTTAACTAAAATTATAAAATAACGTCACAGTTTCTGAAATATTTGGAGTATACAAAGTTGCATACGTTAGATTAAGGCGAACTTAGCAGCAGCATAGAAATAAAGTAAATAAAAAGAATATATACTTATTCTAACAGAAAACTTACAAATAGGGATGATATATACAAATGTTTCTCCATGATGATGAATCTTCAGTGAATTGTTGAAGTGATCTGCGATGTCAGTCCGACGATAACCAATTTAATATAGGTTATGTGAATGAACGCACGTTGTCAGAATTCAATATCATCGTAACATTTGCTATAAAATGAGTAACCGTCGTTCGGAATATTCCACATGTTATTCTAAATAATCAAGTACAAGTATTCGTTTGTATATTTGATGGATACGTGAAATAATTTGTAATAATTAATAGGAGGTAGACCTAACAAATATACATATTAGTTATACAATAGATGATAATAAAATAGTCGGCCACGACACTGTGACGTTATTTTATAATTTTAGTTAAAGGTGTATTTCGAGTTGTATAAACAAAGATACATTTTTATTTTAAATTTAATTACTTGATGTTACATAAACCAGTGTTTGTTTGCACTAATTGGATTAATTCAATAATTTTGATTTTGAAAATTCTCGTTATTTTCGATCAATTTGTCCATCTTAATATTATGCGTTTTATATCTTGAAATGTATATTAAAATAATAAATGCATTTTGCAATAGGGTGGAGGAATGGCAGGATTGGCAGCAGAAGTATTCTTATTTCCATTCGATACGTTAAAGACAAGGTTGCAAGCGCCGCATGGATTCAAGAGATCCGGAGGCTCCCCGCAAGGTTAGATGAATTCCTGCGTAAAACAAACCAGTTCTAGTCACAATTCGTCTTGTAAAATAGCATACGATGCTAATAGTAAAGAAGGATTTTGCAAAGTAAAAAAAAAGAACTCATCTTTCGTGTATTACTGCTTCCTAAATTTAGCGTTTTAGGGTTTATACAGAGGTTTAGGTTCTACGGTGCCACGAGAAGTACCATTCTCGTTCATTCAACTTCCCATTTTGGAGTACCTCAAGAACGTGTATAGGATAAAACTGAAAAATAACATTAATTTGGAATATATACATTAATATGTACCATGTGTACTGTTTATCTTTGTTCTGTTAGTTTTTACAACCCGTCTAGGTCACTCAAAAGGAGGATTATGTAAAAGTCGGACAACCAACTATAAAAACTACGCCACGAATAATTAACCTTCCCAAACAATTGTAAGATTTATCACCCTTTAGACCTTATCGGCAGCGGGAGACATAAAAACTCCCGCAAGCGCCTATGACGTACACATGGCAAATTAGCCCCTACCCTTAGAATATTATTCTGTATCCAGTACGTCTTCTTACATATAAGACGACACTTTTGTTATTTTAAGTTAGTTCTAGTTTGATACTACTCCTGACCAGCAACCTATGCTTGTAGCAAGTGGAAGCTAGATTACGACACTGAAGCATCTAAGTGTTAAATAAATACTATTATGTACACTGACTTTAATCTAGACTTTTCCATAAAACCCACTAGGACTCCACATCGATAATACAACAAATTATTTCCAGAGATATTCCATCCCGGGACAAAAGTGCAAACGTAAAACCTAATTAATTGTAAACCTCATTAATTTTATGGAAGAGCCTGGTAATAAGTGTAATAATACTTTTATTTTCTTTAATTTTAAAATTTATTGGAATATATTTTTTTATATTTTTCCTATCATGAGTTCTATATTTGTTTTTATTTTTAATTATCAATTTATAATTATGTCTGAAATAACAGCTTTTGTTTTTATGATTATTTTTCCAAAAAGAATAGATTCTATAAATTCCGTCCGAAAATAAACAGTCGAGTCGAGTATCATTATGATTCACAACAACACAACAGACACCATGCGCTCATTCGCACTTCCTTCCAAAAATAAACAGTTAATAAATGAAGGTCTCCACCTAATTACATGTTAATATTATGCGTTTTATATCTTGAAATGGATGTTAAAATAATAAATGCATTTCGCAATAGGGTGGAGGAATGGCAGGATTGGCAGCAGAAGTATCCTTATTTCCAGCGGAAAATCGTTTCAAAATTCCCATAATATTGATGATTTAAAATTTTATCTAATGCAAGTTTTTTCAAGAAAAATTTAATATTTTGAGTTTAATTGAATTTTAATTAAGTAATTACGTTTCAACTTTAAGATTTTACGTTTTTCTAGTAAATGGTTACAGAAAACTGTTTTTAAGTTGACTTACGACGGTGCGAATTCGAGTATTACTGCCACCAAAATAATATGTCGATAGCGTAATCACTGATATTTTCAACAAGTACAACTAGACATACTAATACGTCACTTTGCGCAAAGAAACATACACAATCACAAACATAAATGGATTTCAAATAAACAACACGCACCAACCGCACTCGACGACTGCCCGAACCGTATCAAACCGTATTACGGTCGCTCTCGGTAGGGAGACCTAATTATATGTAAATTTATTCTTCTTCTATTTTGTATTTTCTTTAATTTTAAAATTTATTGGAATATATTTTTTTATATTTTTCCTATCTTGAGTTCTATATTTGTTTTTATTATCATTTTATAATTATGTCTGAAATAACAGCTATTGTGTTTATGATTATTTTTCCACAAATAAAACATTGTTGAAATTTAATTTTACAATCAAGTTTTTTGTTATTATTACTAATATCATTTATTTTCATTTTGCTGATCAAAATTTAAGTTACTTTCATTACATATATTTTCAAACATTTTTTATTCTAAATACAAATTATCTTGGAGAATTTGCTTTTTAATTTGATTTTCTTTATTTTCTGCAAATTTTTATGCATCTTCTATTGAGTCTAGATTTTTATTTGATACGAATTCCCTAATTACAGTTATAAGACCTAATTTAAAATATTCTATTAATTCCAGTTTTATTAATTCATCATGCTGTCGTGACCGACCAATTTATTGTCATCTATTGTATAACTAATATGTATATTTGTTAGGGCCATAACTTTCCTCTTAATTATTAAAAATCATATTTAACGTATCCATCCATACTTGTACGTGATTATTTAGAATAACTTGTGGAATATTCCGAAGGACGGTTACACATTAAATCGTATAGTTG
Organism: Nicrophorus vespilloides; assembly: GCF_001412225.1. Taxonomy (NCBI): domain Eukaryota; kingdom Metazoa; phylum Arthropoda; class Insecta; order Coleoptera; family Silphidae; genus Nicrophorus; species Nicrophorus vespilloides. The sequence continues at coordinate 214,447 of NW_017096134.1, read as the reverse complement.
CGTCTATTGCATCACCAGCTTTCTGCTGCCCTTAAATATTTGGATAGGATCATAAAACTTAGATAATAATAAACGATTGTATTTTCCACAATGAACACATTTTTGTATTATATAATTTAGTTAGGGCTAAGCTGTAGAACTGCGAGGAAGTCTTAGTCAGGGGACCGTAGAGAGAAGAAGTCCTACAATAATAGATTCTATAAATTCCGTCCCAAAATGAAGAGTTAATAAATGATTACGAGTTGAGTGTCATTAAGATTTACAACACTACAACAGGCACCAACCGCACTCAACGACTGCACGAACCGGTTTCTCGCTCTAGGCCAGCGGTCGGGGAATTTTAATGTATTTTCTATTGAGTCTTGTTATTGAAATCCCGACGTTCGCAATCCCGACATTGCAAAGGCATTGGTCATCAAGTTCTTGGAAGCGCTCCGCGAGGTTCGATGAATTCGTGCGTAATAGAATAACTAATTGAATAATTGCAAAATGTTGCATTCGCTCTATTCTTTTGCACATACGAATCTGTTAAACACTTTTCTGCGCCGCACGTGTTCAGTCAAGCGTTACACATGCTTGGCTTGGCGGTACACATGCTTGGAGCTTCTCTGGGAGAAGAAATATTATACCCTAAGATGTTTATGAAATTCACATCTAATTATACATCATTTTGCGTAGGTTACTTGCATAGTGAGGGTCACTATGGAAGTTGTAAAACAAAGAAGACAACGCTTATAGTAAAGAAGGATTCTTCAAAGTAAAAAAAATAACTCATCTTTCGTGTATTACTGCTTCCTAAATTTAGCGTTTTAGGGTTTATACAGAGGTTTCGGTTCTACGGTGCCACGAGAAGTACCATTCTCGTTCATTCAACTTCCCATTTTGGAGTATCTCAAGAACGTGTACAGGATAAAACTAAAAAATAACATTAATTTGGAATATATAAACCGTTTTTTTTTTTTTGCAGTATTCGACATATTCATAAAGTTTTATTACCGAAAGCTATGCGAAACGTCGCTCTTTAAGCAATTATTTTTGCTCGTTATGCGAGGTTCCACTGTATTTATTATGAGCGTTCACTTTGACTACTATAATTGCTGTAAAAGCAAGACCATTATTATATAACGGGTGGCCAGACTTTTTGCAGCAAGAGCCACACCTAAACTTTTTAGTGTAATAATTTAAAAAAAATCTCAATCATAATATAAAATATATATAATATTTATATTTCTCGTGAAGAGCCGCATCCCCTGTTACAGTACATAAATAAATTATGTATAAAAAAAACCCCAACGAAGTCGGTACATCTATTATTATGGATGTTATTTTCGTTCCTAAATATCAATTACATTTGTATAGATTAAGTTTATTGATTATACAACATATACAACACTTATATACATTTATATATTAATATAAATATAAAATATCTGAGATTAAAAAAATGCTTTTAGACCAAACAAGCGGAAACGGTTTTCTTGACGACATCCCTTGCATAAGGTATATAAGACAAGGAGTACCAAGTCATAGCTGCAGATTGAAGAATGATGAACACCAATACCAAAACCGCTTTGTGCCACTAAAAACAAAAATTTATATAAATCAATAAAGAAAATAATTAACAACAAAGAAAAAACTATACTTTTATAGCAGCCACCAAGGTTAAGCAGAAAGTAACAATGACTAATATAGTGGCCAATGCTCGGGTGTGTGAAAACATCTTCTTCATCTGACTCACAGGACCCACCAGGAACAAAGTACTCGCAATCGAGACAATATTACCAAGGGTGTAAAACACAGCGAACATTGTGATTCCTCCCAAGAAAAAGGCAAAGGATCCTAAAAGAGTTAACAGGATGCCAACGACAAAGCATCCAATGAAACATTTAATTCTAGTGTTCCAACTGAGTGTTGCACTGTCTCGGAACTGCAATAAATGAGTTAAATTACAAAAACACATTGCTCACATATCAACATTGTGCATACTTGGGACATAATGTCGCGCTCTTCATCATCTTCGTCGTCTCCGCTCAAGGCTCTCCTCAGTTTATCCATGATAAAATGTTATTTTGCTCCAAATCTTTGTTTATAGATAAAAAAAATGTATGCTAAAAATAAACTTTGGATACTTGCAACAAGTAAAACCGATTTTACTACTTACACATTAACTTGTAATGACTGCAAGTGTGTAATTAAAGCATTATTTGCTTTCAACACCAGAAGTTTATTTAATCAACAGGTAGCAGCTCTTTATACCAAATCAACAAGTGACAACTTTGACGTACGTTAAAGTATATAACTGATTGCATACATTTTTATCAAAACTACATAATTTATTACTTTTTTTTAATATTTTATATTGAATTTACATGTTAATATACCAGGTTGAAGTACGCAGTTTATTCATTAACAAATCAATATGTATGTAAATAATAAAATAAACGACAAAGAAGTATAGAACATTTTTCTACTCATGTACATGCAACCAACTTTACACAGTTGTATAAATCTAAGAAGAAATTGTAGTTTATTCATAACATTATTGAACGAAATTGATAAGAATTTAGTTTATCTGGATTTAATATAGCAATCAACGATGATCAATAAGTCATTAGTTTTATTAAATTGTAGAAAATTAAATAATCCTTGTTTTGCAAGTAGTCTAACTTAAGCTAATGCTTTTATTAATTAACTAATTGGAAAAAATCTACATTAAAATCATGTAATTTATATTAATATATAAAATTAAAAAAAATATCTTATTTCAATTAGAATTAAACTAATTACAAATTGATCATTTTTTTAGCAATTCTTTTATTATATTTTTTTCAACATTTTTTACTTTTAGGAACCTATTAGAAATCTTTAGTATCAATATAATAATAATGAATTTTCTATACTATCATATTTGTTTAAGAAATTACATTAATTCTATGAAAATAGTCTGTTTTTTGTGGTAAAATTGAGTAAATTTGTTAACATAAATTAGATTTTTAACAAAAAATAAAGTTTATACAAATATTTGGTTTTGCCATAGGAAATAAATCAGTTTCTTAAAATTGAAATCATTTGATAAAGTACTGAATATTTTATCAAAATGAATAAGTAAATTTTAAATGCAAATGGAATAAAGTAAAGATGTTTTGAAACATTCTTGAAATAAGATGAAAATAGTTTGTATTTTGTGGTAAGATTGACTAAATTAATAGAATTTTTAATATAAATTATATTTTCAACAAAAAGTAATGTTTTACACATATAATAGGTTAAAAATATTTGATTTTGCCTTAAGAAATATATCAGATTCTTAAAATTGAAATCATTTGAAAAAGTACTGAATATTTTATCAACATAAATAAGTAAATTTGAAATGCAAATAAGAATAAAGTAAAGATGTTTGAAACATTCCTGAAATAAGATGAAAATAGTTTGTATTTTGTGGTAAGATTGACTAAATTCGTAGAATTATTAACATAAATTAGATTTTTAACAAAAAGTAAAGTTTTAACACATATCAAAGATTAAAAATATTTGATTTTGCCATAAGAAATAAATCAGTTCAAACGAACTCTTTGGAAGCGTACAGGAATACAATAAAAGCCTTATTTAGTGAAGATATTAGCTACCAACTGAAAAGTGAGAACCCTAGATGTAGATATCAAATCATTAAAAAATGTAATAGATCAATTTGGACACATTGTCATTAACATTCAAAACATACAAACTAAAGAACATAGACGCCTTCCGCTATTCTTTGTTGATATTAAACAATAAGGGAACAACATAAATATATTTAAAATTACAAAACTACTCCAACACGAAGTGATAATCGAAGCCCCAAAAAAGACATACCACAATGTAAATGTTGCCAGCGTTATAACCACACACGAAAATATTGTAACAACAAAGCAAGATGTCTAAAATGTGGCGATAATCATATGATTGCAGACTGTAAACAAAATAGATCCACACCAGCACGGTGCGTTTTATGTAACAATAATCACCTTTCAAACTACAAAAGATGAACTGTCTACAAGGAATTGCGCAAACAATTGTATCCGCCCTTAAGAGAGAAACATCTAAGAATTGAAAATAAAGTTATCAACAAAAATAACAGTGATCAACCACAGCAGCCATGTCAGCAACAACAGCAGTCAAAAACGAACCAGCTTCAACCAAATACTATCCAACAATAAAAGTATAATCATCCACCACAACAACAGCAGCAATACCAAATAACATTACCAGCAGATGCAGTAAAAGACGCAAAATTTTCATCACCTCCAAAAAACTGAGAACAAACCAAATCCTATCTCATCATACAACAAATAACGTATCTAATAAACACGTTCATGCTGAATATGCAAGCCTTAACACACCAACCAACTCAAGGGAACAAAAAAATCACCGAATAATGGGTCTTGGCAAACGTCTTCAAGAAATAAGAAACTTTATTAAATATAGAAAATTGATATACTTTTAGTTTCAGAAACGCACTTTTCACAGAAAATCTACTTCAAAATCATGAATTACACCATGTATAATACTAATCACCCCGATGGTACTGCGTTATCATCAAGAATTCGTTGAAGCATAAAGAATTTCCAAAGTAAGGACGCAGGCTTCTTATTGAAGACTGCTTCGGAGAAATTTCCATTTCCCAAAACATATCATCAGCGAACATTCCTGAAATAGTTTGTATATTGTGGAAATATTGAGTAAATTCGTAAAATTGTTTATATAAATTAGCTTTTTAACCAATAGTAAAGACTACACACATAATAGGTTAAAAATATTTCATTTTACGGTAACACAAAACTGAAATCTCTTGATGTATCTATCTTGATCTCTTGAAAGTATTGAAAGTATTGAATATTTTTTTTCATAATAACTTTTACAAAAAGTAATTAAATTTGAAATGGAAATAAAGTAGTGATGTTCGCAACATTCCCAAAATTTACGAAACTCCCATTGTTGTTGCTCCTGCTGCCCTGTCTAAAGAATTTGCAATGCAAGTGGAAGTGTCTTTGTGACGGTCCGTTGAAGATATTTAATACCATGCCCATCCATGTCTCGAATATTGTGTGGGACCGGTGAATTGAAGGATCGAAGAAGATATTGCCGCAATGCAGGTCAAGAATCCGCTCATTCTACTAAAACGAAATTCGCCGGAGGAAAAGTTCCACATATCGATTGCCAGCCAGAGCGACAGGTTCTGAATTCAATATTCGTTTCTGCTATAAACCTCTTCTTCATTTTTTCGCTCACTCTCTTCATCATCATCATCATCTCAATTCGAACAAATTAATTCATTGATTATACAACAACGCTCCAAAACGAATACGTACCAAGATACCAAAGGAAAAAAAAAAGAAATAGAAACTTAGAATGTTCGGTTTGAAACTCGTTTCGAAAATTCTATAAACGTTTTATTTTATTTTTTATTTATTTTTAGCGCAATAAATTAATTATGGTCGGAATCGGTTTTTCTCTATGGAAATAGAAAACGTAGTAACTGGGACGTCGACTATAAAAAATAAGAATAAAAAAATGTACAGAAAAATGCTGCATTTCTTCGATTCGTATTGTTCATGTGTCTAAGTTTACGTAACTGATTAATATTTAGTTGATTGCGTAATTCCTTAGTGATGGATATTCTGTAATTATGCATGGAACGTAATTAATAGAAAACCGCGCAAGACAATCACTTCTTAGTGTGCGTGTGTCAAGAGAAAACGACAGCTATTGTTATAATCGGAACGTGCGGCTTATATAATTCCGTTGTATTATTTATTTATAATTGTTACGTTCTAATCTAATTTAGAATGCTCGGACTGCTGGGGTAAAGGCGAGAAGGAAAGAAACAGATCGAGAGACAAAAGCTGCAAAAAAAAAATACCATTAACATATCCACTGGAATATTTTTCTAATTACTAATCACGTCAGTCTTCCTCGTAGAAATAAAAAAAAAGTGAAATTGTATAGAATTTCCTTTAAGAAATTTCCTTAAAGAATCTTCGAGGAAATGCGAAGAATACACACGAAAATAATGATGATGCTAATTGCGAGTTAGCGTTCGTGCAGTTAATTGTTAATTTCTGCACGCCCACACTTTTCTATCGCATCAATTCATTATGTTTGCACCTATTGTCGAATGTAAGACGTTGCGTAATTGAATGGTTGTGAAAGTCAGGTTATCATCAAGTTTATTATCCCGATTCTGCCGAATCTTGGTTGAACGATACAATGGATGGAAGTTCAGCAATCATCTTCGCTCTTCGGAGTTATGAGCACAATCCGCGAATCATCGTTTGTAAGAAGAAACGCTTGCTTTCACTTCGCAGATTTATGATTGTAGTTCCGATTCTAGGCGCTTCCACGACATTCATATTGATTGCTCAACTGTAAAAATGTAGAAGAAAAAAAAATGTTACTGTTAATAAATTTCAATAAATTTTTATTATCACTCATAATTAGTCCTTGAGATCATCTACTTAACATAGAAGATGAATTAAAACAAAAATGGAATAATCTTAATCAATTTTTATTATAGAACTTCAATTAAAATTTGTAAAAAAAAATCTATTAATTTTATAAAACCGATATGGAATTACGGATTACAATTGTGGGATCTGCTTTTTTTGACTGAAACCGCTGTATGATGTCAAATACAGCGGTTCCAGTCAAAAACGCTCAGAGCAATTGCCAATGCTCCCTGGTTCTCGGCTAACGAGTACATACATCAATACACTCACGGAACTCAGCAGCAAGTACCAACATCAGCAGGAGGATCATCCAAGCCAATTTTCCACTGAGCTTACACACATTGAGTCTCATCGGCGAAGATTGAAACGATTTAAACCACATGCTCTTCCTAATCGCTTTTAAGTTAGTGTTAGTGATGTTTAAATTGACAATAAGACTTATTTGCATGTATGTATTCGTGAGTTTTTCTTTTATAAGCATTCTGTGAAGTAACATAATCTGTAACATATTTATTTTTTCATTAATTAATCTAGAACTAGAGTTTGTTATCTGTTTTTTTCTTTTTATGCTTATAGATAGACTGCTTTGTAAAATAATAATATGCTGAAAATACATATATTATCAATCTTAATTAGTTTGTGAGATTATCTAACTATCATATATGAAAACTTTCAAAAATGCACTATTCCAACATTTATAATATTCATTTTTATTACTAATTTTTTTGAAAACTGCTTATAAAAAAACTATAGAAAGCGTAAATTTAATACAAAAAACTGTGAATTTTGTCCTATTATTAATTTGTGAAATTATCAACTTTACAAAACTGGAATAATCCTAATTAAAAATCCTAATCAAAAAAAATTAAAAATTTATTAGGATTATTATAGAAATTTTCAAGTATCAATTATAATTTTTATCATGTACGATTTGCGATCAATTTGTATAAAAATTGTAAACATATGTAAATAATTAAAAAAAAGCTATTAATTTTATGCTGAAAATACATTTATTATCAATCTTAATTAGTTTGTAAGATTTTATAGTTATCATATATGAAGACATTAAAAACGGAAATAGTAGAAAATTTATAATAATCATTTTTTGAAAACTGCTTATAAAAAAAACTGTAAAAGAAACGTAATTTTAATAAAAAGAACTGTTAATTTTATGCCACAAAATTTATAATATCCATTTTTTGTAAACTTTAATTTTTTGGAAACTACTTACAAAAAACTAGAAAATGTAAATTTAATACAAAAAAACTGTTAATTTTATGCTACAATAAGATCTATTATTACTCGTAATTAGGTTGTGAAATTATCGACTTTACAAAAATGAAATAATCATAATCAATTTTCATTATATAAATTTTCAAGTATTCAATTATAACTTTTATCTTGTACGATTTGCAATAAATTTGTATAAAAATTGTAAAATGATGTAAATAATAAAAAAAAACTCTATTAATTTTATGCTGCAAATACATTTATTATCATTTTTAATTAGTTTATTAGATTATATACTTATGATATATGAAGACATTAAAAAATGAAATAATCCAACATTTATAATATCCATTTTTTATCTTTCATTTTTTTAGAAACTGCTTATAAAAAAAACTGTAAAAACGTTAATTTAATAAAAAAAACTGTTAATTTTATGCAAAAAATAGATTTTTTATCAAACGTAATTAATTTGTGAAATTATCTACTTTTCAAAAAAGGAATAATCCTAATCAATTTTCCATAAAAATGGAACTACTTATAAAAACTGTAAAAAACTTAAATTAAAATAAATAATAATTATCTAATTTTAAGCAACGAAATACATTTGTTATCAAAATTTTATTTTAAAAACATTTTCAAGTATTCACTTTTAAATGTAGATTTTGCATGATTTGCATTAAATTACTACTTCGATCCTTAAAATATTGCATTTTACTGATTATTAATCTCATCAAGGACTTTTTTGTTTATTTTTTTGTGTAAAACTTAAGGTCATTGCGAATTGATTTACCCAAGGTTGTTGAAATTCGTAGAAACTTGATTCACTTTAATTCATAAGTTCAATTTATTGTATTTTTTACATGTTATTATTTACCAATAATCTACTTTTTTTTGGACAAAATCAATAGAGATGTAATACAATACGGACTATTTGAAACCGGATTAATTTTGGACTTTAGAACCGCACATTTGACCGCATATTTGACAGTAAATGGAAAATAAAAATATAAATATGTACTATTTTGTGAAATTATCAAACAAGACTAAAAAGTAATGTAAAAATTGAAATTGTCTTTTTTTATAATGATTGAACTAATAAATCTTGCAGTGATTGCGATAAATGTTTCTTTTTTACCGTTGAGAATACAATAAACAGTTGTTTAAATATATTTAAACCATATGTTCTTATCCTTATGTCGCATTCACTAAAGATAACATTTCGAACACATTTATGCAGAACCAGAAAGTCTATGTGTTAACGTTACTCGCAATAAAATATGTCCATGATAACTGCTTCAAAACAATTGTTAAACGTGGATATATCTACAAGAAAAGCGTACACTGTTATAATAATGGGATATAAAATTGATAATTGTATAATTGTGTATAAAAATCGTATCAGTTTCATATTCAAATTATTGTATATACATATAAATTACAGTATTTGTCGGTTTATTATTTTTTATAACATATTGATTAGTTATTATGATTTATACAATTTCTATTAATTAATTGCACTTAACGGATGCTATTACATTTGTTCTATTTTGTATAAGGAGAGAAAATGCTTTAGTAAATGATCAACATTACTATTTGTCAATTAATTATGACTTTGGTATAATTTTGGACCAAAAAATGTAAGAAAAAAATCTATTATTTGAAAAATTGATGTAAAAAGTCTTCAGTTCCAATGAAGAGATCATTAATTAAAAGTTGAAAAGCACCAAAAAGCCGATTTTGGGGAATATTTAGAAAGATGGCTCTTACAAAAGAATAAAAATTAAAAATATTAAAATAAAATTGTTTTTTTTTTGTTTTTTTTTTCAGCCAACTTAGCAAACTTTTGTTAGACCCCTCACTCGTATATGTACATTATTTTGATATAATTTTGGATTAGAAGAAGAGTTTTTAGAAAATTGAGAATAAATTTGTAAAGTTAACAGAAACATAAATGAACAAACTTTAAAAATGTAAAGGAAAAACGATGATTTTTTTTTTGATACATTTATAAATATACTTTTATAGTTAAAAAAATTCATCACCAAAAGAACTTATAAAATCTGAATGAAAAATTGGAAAGAAGTTTTTAAATATAAATATAGGTCAGAAAATCTTAAGCCGAAAGCCCATTATAAACATTGTAAATAAAGCTGAAATAAAATCTTTAGAAAATGTTTGTTTCAATTATTAGAATACGTTAGAATGTTCGATTGCAAAGAAATACATTCAAATGTTCAAATCTGTTTATATCAATCAAGTAATTTAACTATTCTAAAGTTCAAAAAGAAAAAGAATTTAATACATTTGTACATTATTTTGGATTAGTAGAGAAGTTTTTATATAATTGAATAAAAACTTTAGAACGAAAGAAAACGAAATCTAAAGGAAAATCGTTGCATTTTTTTTTAAATTTATATATATACTTTTAACCCTTTCGTTACTCCATGTACACATGTGTACTACTACTACTCAGTGTTTTCTCTGGACTAAATGTGAAAAATTGCATTTTAAATGGTTTTGTATTCGTTTTGATACTTCCACATCTTTTATTTTATGATCAGAATCCGATTCAACCTTTGTCGCTAAATACAGTATTACTTATAAACGTAGCTGCAAATTTAATTACGTTATAAAGAGGAACTTAACATTACTGGAAAATTTTAAGAAAAAATTCTCACCCTCTTTGTATATGTACATCGCATAGTGTACTAATAAGCGACTTAAAATTTTGAAGAAAGAAAAACGGAAAAAGTGTTTACCGATAAAAAAAACGCGGATAAATTCAAATTGTAATTGGTTCCATCCTTCATTGGGAAACCAATGTATCCGAAAGGCTATGTCTCGAAACAGATTCCATCCACACATTGAAATTACCATCTCAAAAGCGTTAAAGTTAAAATAAATCATCACCAAAAGTACTTATAAATAAAGGAAAAATTGGAAAGAAGTTTTTAATAAAATTAATAAATCGATGAATGTAGGTCATAAAATCTTGAATAAAAAACCCATTATAAACATTGTAAATAAATAAATAAAGAAATTTTTTACAAAATTGAAATAAAATCTCAAGAAAATTTTGCAAATTTCAATTTTGGAATATTTTAGAAAATGTTTGTTTCAACTATTAGAACACGTTAGACCATTCGATTGTAAAAGTTAATATTAAGAATTCTAATATGTTTACTATATAATTAGAGACTTTTAAACTGGGACAATTAGAAGAAAGCAGGAGACTATTTATGTATAGATGAATTTACAATACGCCCCACTAATTGGTGTGGCCCAGAACAATAATCTTTTAACCTGCAGCTACAAATCAAAATATTATCGAAAAATCATAATTCTTAATTGGAAAACGACAAATTCTTATACGAACACTCCCAAAACAATAGAAAATAAATGAAATGCTCTTTGCATACGGATGAATAAGTGCTAACTATAGAAAATAACGAGATAATGAGAAAGACAAATATTGATCTTTGCACACCTAATACTTTTACTTCTTCTCTTCCGCGACCGATAAAAATAGGTTACCGAATCCATTCGTATGATCTTCCCAAATAACGCAAACAACAACGAAATCTCATTATTTCGAACCGTGTTAATTACAAAGCTAGAACGAATCCCATGGACCTTTCACCTTTCACCGAAATACACACACACAAAAATATATGTAAAATAAGAATAAATTGTGGTAAGGAACCGAACGGATACCGTTCGCATGTCTAAAATCTGTGCTAATGTTAACAATAATAATAGGTAAGAAAACCGGCTTCGATTGTGTAACAATGAATGGAGAAATGTGTATAATGTCTATATGTATATAGATATACGTAAGACGTGCATACTGTCAGTAGGTGGATGCAATTTGAATAATTATTATTCGTTTCCACATCATCTCGCAAATGAGCCTCGTGCGAACGCAAGAGGAAACTTTCAGCGATTCCTCCGTTAGGTTTGGGCGAAAAAAGAAATGAAGGTGTCGCATCCTGCGTAGGATAGATGGGAGGAACAATTATAAAGGAATTACACATTTAACTGTACACACGTTACTCAAAAGCGGTACGAACGGAAAGAGGAAATGCTCTTTCCATGTAACAAACGATAATTGTTTACAGCTGTACTTTAAAATTTTACAGAAGTTCATGCCTCTTTCAAACTAATTAATTTTAAAATAAAAACATAACTGACTTATAACTATTATTTTTTTTATTTCTTAAAAACATTTGATACAAACAATAAAAAATATAAGATATGTTTAAAAGATGTATTGAAAATCGCAAAAACTATAAAGTTTTGTACTATGAGTAAATTACTTAATTTTTTGAATGCAAAGATTATTTTTGTTTTATAATTTTTTACAATTATATTTGGTGTTCCGCAAGGAAATGTACTTTGTCCCATTGATTATATTATTTATATATCAAAGATAATAGATACAAGTTAGAAATATATAATATATTTTAATTTGTAAATAATATAATATTTTTTTTAAAGATATTTTTTATGCTCAAATTTATTAGCTTATAACAGACGAAGAATATACGATACAAAAGCTACAGTAGGCTCATTATAAAGGCTATAATTTTATCTTTAATTTGAATGTACAATCATTTCATTAGTATTCGTGGTTATCAAATAATGAAAGAAAAAAGGTGGATGTTATAACAAATTGAAAAATGTCAATATCTCAATTACTAAATAACATTACGTAATAATAGTTATATCAAAAGATGCGCATTATATGAGCGCTTTTGATGCAATCATAAAATATGTACAAAGTTTCATGGATATTTAGTTATTCTTTAAAATATTTTTCCAATTTTTTTGTGTTGGATCATTTGAAAAATATAAAAATCGCTTTTTTTCTTCTTTAATTTGATAGCTTTGACAGAAAAATAATATAAGTCATTAAACCAATAGTAGGTTCATTGGAAAGGCTATTATTTTATATTTAATTTGCATGTATAATAATGGAATTAGTATTCGTTGTTACCGAATAATGAAAGAAAAAATGTGGATGTTATAACAAATTGAAAAATGTCAATATCTCAAGTACTAAATAACATTACGTAATAATAGTTATATCAAAATATGCGCATTATAAGATCACTTTTGATGCAATCATAAAATATATAAAAATATATGATTTTTGGATTATTCAGTAAAATATTTTTTTATTCTATTTTTTAACGTTTTTCACAAATAATTACAATCATTTTTACTTAACAAATAATAAAAATTACATTTACAGATAGGAATTATATGTATTAACTTTATAATTTTCAAAATAATTGATTTCTTGCCATTTCTGTAAATTATTCTAATATTTTCTCAATTAGAAAACAAATCTATTTCACAAAAATCAATTAAATCATTTTTGTTACACTTTTCAATATATTTTATTTTCATATATTTTTTTTGTAAAGTGTTTTTTTACACTATTCTAGTTTCCAGTTAAAAGTGAAAGCGGAATTACACATTTGACATTAATTTTGGAATACCAGTTGAAAGCAATTAGTGAAACAAGTAGAGAAAAAAAAAAGTATAAATGAAAATTAACAAGACCGAAGAAAAAATATATAAACGCGTAATAATGGAAGGAACACGTTCTTGAACTTTAACTCATTCGCGTTTAATACGATCATTACAAACATATTCTTAATTCCGTACGAGTTTCATTCAAAAAAAAATATAAATTTAGTGACTTTCTACGTGATTATCAACGAAACAATTTCATATTTTTGTTTGCAGACAATTTTAATGTTATTTAAAAGAAAAACTTTTTTAAATTCTACAAAATTCTACCTATACTTTTTTTTGTAAAACCATAACCTTTTTTTCTATAAATTAATTGCAAAATATATTAATTGTTTTCATATGATTTAGAAGTTAAATTTACAACAAACACAATTTTGTTCAATATTTGTATAATCATAAGTTTTTTTCTATAAATTTATAAGAAAATTGATTGTAAAATCTTTATTTTCATGTGATTTAAAAGTCAAAATTTTACAACAAACATAATTTTGTTCAATATTTGTATAATCATAACTTTTTTTTCTATAAATTTATAAGAAAATTGATTATGAAATCTTTATTTTCATGTGATTTAGAAGTAAAAATTTTACAACAAACATAATTTTGTTCAATATTTGTATAATCATAAGTTTTTTTCTATAAATTTATAAGAAAATTGATTATGAAATCTTTATTGTCATGTGATTTAGAAGTAAAAATTTTACAACAAACACAATTTCGTTCAATATTTGTAAAATCTTAAGTTTTTTTTATAAATTTATTACAAAATTGACACTACAAAATCATTATTTTCACATGATTTACAATTCATAAAAAAATTAACAACAAACGCAATTTTATTGAAATACGTTTTATAAAGTTCTAAATGAATATAAAATTGTTTCTAAAATCGTAAGAATTATCAGTTGAATTCTGGTATTTAGATACAAAATTAAATTTGATCTCTTTGCGTCAACATTTTATATTTTTGTAACATATCAGTGATAAATTATGCGAATCGTCATTAAATATTGATTTCATTTTTATCCGTTCATTGCGGATATCAACATGTAATTTATAGCTTGACATGGAATTTATATTGACCGATAACACTTTGAAAACAGATATTTTTTTCATGGAAACTGTAAATTAATATACAGAATTAAGAACAAAAATAATAAATATACTCTTTTAATTGAAGTTCTTGAGGTTCTTGAATGGATTTATCTTATAGATACATCAGATAAAAAAAATAAGCAATTGTTGTTTAGTTTAAAGATGATCTAACATTGATGTCCTCTCGTAATTCTCTAGTAAAAACATCTCAAAACAAATAAATAAACTTGATAAAGTTTCTATCTTTATTTTTTATCAATTGTTAATAATTATTCATTTTTTTTATTAATTAAATAAAAAAATACAAACATTTAACGAATTTGATGTTTTCATTTACACTATATTGTAATTTAATTGTGGAGGTTTCAGTCAAGGTACTTCTTTTATTTTAGAGTGTATTTCGGGTCAAAATGACCCGTCCACAGCACATACGTTCTTGAAATTTCATGAATATTTAGATTTCAAATTGGAACATCTTTGGTTTCCCATATACCAAAACGAGGAAAAGCAGTAATTCTGATATCCAGTATGAACCAATATTTAATAATTGGGTCATTTTGACCCTTATGTAATTATTTATCCGTAGAAGTCACGGGTTATAAAAATCTATTAATCGAACTATTATATAACTATAACACATTCATTATAAGTTTTTTTTTGTTTGTTGTTAAGAATTAATCGATCGATCATGCGGTTTGTGCGCATTCAAATTCATTCCTTTCTATTGAAACGCTGAGAGTGAGAAAAAGAGAGATAAAGAAAAGAAGAAATGTTTGATGCATTAAATAAATGCAAATTTGCATATTTTCTGCTTGGCATGAAACCAACCTAGTACAAACCAGAAACAACTCAAAAATTATTTTATTTTTTGTTAAATATGACCATCAGAGCAGATAATTCGTTAACATGTTCCCTCTACTACTTTTCATTTTCGCAGCGGCAATTTACTATAACTTTACAATTATATAGATACATACAAAACTTTTCCTCCCTCATTCATTCCGTAATTCGTCAATGAAAAAAAAATGGATCGCTGTTATTTCGAAATCATTCTACTGTGACAGTTCTAACATTATAAAAGAAAATTACTGTTAATACTTTCTTGTGTTTAGAATTGTTTCTATTATTTAGAAAAAAAACAATCATTTGTTCTATTATTAATTAAATATGAACATTTTTTTTCGATATTTTCAAGAATCTCTTGTATTTTACAAGAATTCATTAATTTTATCCATTTTTTCTATAATTTAGTATTAATTGAATTGTTTTTTTTTTCAATAAGAAAATTACTGTTAATAATTCTTGTGCTTAGAATTGTTTCTATTTTTTAGAAGAAACCAATCATTTTTTTCTATTATTAATTAAATAGGAACATTTTTGATATTCTCAGGAATCTCTTGTATTTTACAAGATTTTGTTAATTTTGTCCTTTTTTTTCTCTATAATATCGTAATATTTGAATTGTTTTTTTTTCAAATAGAAAATTACTGTTAATAATTGTTTCTATTATATTGAAGAAACTAATCATTTTTTCCATTATTAATTAATATTTACATGTTTTTTAGATAATCTCATTAAATTCTTACATTTTTACAAAGAATTAATTGACTCCAAGTTTTATATAATTTGGCAATAATTGAGTAATTAATCAATAATTGTTATTTATATTTTTTCTACTATAAATATTGTAATTTACATATTTACATTATTTTTTTTTAGATATTTTCAAAAATTTCTTACATTTTTACAAAGAATTAATTCACTCCACGTTAACAATAATTTAAATGCTTTTATTTCAAAATAATTGTGATATTATAATACTTTGAAGAATCTCTTATAGTTTACAAAGAAGTAACATAAACTTTTACATCCATTTATACAGTAATTAACCAATAATTGAATAGTTGTAATTTCCATTTTTTTTACTGTCACTCCAAGTTTTCTATAATTTCACAATAATTTAATTGCATTTATTTAGAAATAGTTGTAATATAACAATACTAATAATAATCTCTTATATTTTACAAAGAATTAACATGAATTTTTACCTCTATTTATTCAGTTATTATCAATAATGGAATCGTTATTATTTCTAAATATTTCTACTGTAACTACTCAACATTTGTTTACATTTTTACAAAGAATTAATTTACTCCTTTTTTTTATAATTTATTAATAATTTAATTGCTTTTCTTTCAAAATCATTATAATTATACAATACTTTGAAGAATCTCTTATATTTCACAAATAAGTAACATGAACTTTTACATCTATTTATTCAGTAATTAAGCAATAGTTGCTATTTCTAAATGTTTCCACTATACTACTAACAAATTTCTTACATTTTTACAAAGAAGTAACTTTATACAGTAATTTATCGATAATTAAAGAGTTGTTAATTCTAAGTTTTGTACTGTAACTATTCAAATTTTATAAAATAAAATGACTTTAAATAATTTATATCATTTACTATGATTTTAAAAAATCAATTACATTTTACAAACAATAAACGAAAAACATCTTTGAATTAACTTTGACTACAATTATATAAATTATTTTGAAAATAAAATTTTAAAAAAATACAGATTCTTTATATTTCTGTAAACAAAAGTGCTTTAAATTACATAAATTATAAAAAAAAAACTTTTATATTTATTCGTACCAATTTCTTTATTATTTTGAAGAATCAATCAATTAAATCTGAAGTATTTATATTTATTTATATCAGTGGTTTCCAAACTTGATGTTACTTGATGTTTGGAAAACACTGCTTTATATTTCCAATAATCAGTTATAGTTTACAAACAATAATCAAAAACTTCAAAAGTTAATGTTTTTTTTTATTTCTGTGGACAAAAGTCTTACAATTTATATAAAATCTTATAAATTATAAAAGGATTTGTTTAAATTTCTATATCAAATTATATTTTTCAAGATTTAATTGTGAATAGTTTTCTTGTTTTCTAACGAATAGAAAAGTTATTCCAACGTGTAATTATTGAAGATTTTAAAGGTTAATCCTTGAACCGCGCAACAAATTGCAATAAAACGACTTTAAAGACACGATTTTATATAATATGTTTGTGCAAATCTGAAAATTATATAAGTCTTCAATGCACATTTCTTATTAATAAATTTCTTAAGAAATACATTGAAAATATAAAATAGATACTTTTATTTATATAACATTAATATAATTATCTAGATTGATAAATATAAAAAAAACTATAGATATTGAAATATTTATGAAAAAACTTACAAATTTCTAAAAAAATAATATATTTTGTTTAATCTTTTTAAAATGTGATGATTTTTCAAACTATTTAATACTTAATATGAATATACTGTATTTTGAGACGTTTGTGACTAATTTTCTTCAGATAATAAAAAAAATAACATAAAAATTTGTGAAATCTAAAACCTAAATAATCTTATGATTTTATAAATAATTTTATGAATAAACTTTTGTTTTTAAATGTTCTAACTTTATTAGAAAAAATGAAATTTGTTCACATAAAATTATTAATATCAAAAATCTAGGCTAGAATTAGATTTTCAAATCAATTTACAAAAATGTAATTAGTTTGATTCTTATATAATTATTAAAACTTTTGGTATTTCTTTTTAAACCAAAAAAAAAAAGTGTGTTAAGTGGAAGTGTTTGAAAACGGAAGAGAATTAATATTACACATTCCTCTATGAATAAAGCGAAAGAATGCGATGGAATGGAATAAAATGTAAAATAGGCGATTTGTCGTGGATTCGAAAGAGTTAGTTAACTGGTTGGTGGCAATCGAATTGCGGCAGCGACGAATGGCATAAGCTAATGCTGAGGCATTCCGCTTTCTATATCTTGGCCAGCGCAAAAGAAGTTCTTGCGGCAGGTGAACAACAACAACACAGTTAGTTAGTCCCAGTCTACCTTTCAACGTCCGTCAAGACGGTCGAATCGAAAAAAAAATAAATCAGTACTAAAATACATATAGAGAAAGAAAGACGGACGAAGAGAAGGAACGATTTTCAGTGAGCGGTTTACAACAATTTGGGTTTAAAACAATAAAAAAAAATAAGAAAATTATTACATTTAATTTAATAAAACCCAGTGCCGTATTTTGCATTCGAGCATCTTGGATATCGTGTTAACAGTGATGGAGTGATCTTACCATATTTCTGATTGGGATTTTAAGAAATACTCTTCAGTGGATGGATTTTTTTTGTTAGTTCGTAGTTCAGCGCTTTTTCAGTTCCACACACATGAGGGACATGCTGCAGCCTAGGAATATCTTTCTTCTGACTGCGGTCCTCCTCCTCATCGCTTCCATTCAAGGTATGACAATAAATTACAATATTAATACTTCACACATACTTCCAAACAGACATTTATTCTTTGCGAAATCATATCTATTAAATTTCAACAATTTGACTTACTTAACTTTCTTAATAAAACTCGAAAATATGATTTGATTGAGTTTGAATTCATACCTATAAAATGTAAAGATTTTTTTTTATATAAATTCAATTAATTAATACAAAAATTTCATAATAAAGTCTAAAAAATTCCAATTCAAAAATATCAATTATTTATTTTACTTATCTTTTTCAAAATACATCTGAAAAATAGATTTCCTTTTGTACAATATTTCATTTAAATTTGAAAATTCATCAATAAATTGTAAAAAAATATCAACAAATTCTCAATATAAAATGAATTAAATCTGCACTTTATTCGCGTTACTTACCTTCAAAATATGTCTCAAGAAATTGATTTCCTTCCTTGCAGCCTTGATGCAATTGCGCAAATGTCCTTTTCTTAAATTGATTTTATTTTATCCGCTTTCAATTACAAAATCTCAATTGCTTTCGATATAGAAATTCGAAAATAATAAATTTTATTAATTAATGTAATAAAACATGAATTACCTTAATAGAAATAATAAATTTTATATAATTATTACAATAAAATTATAATTAATAGTTCTAACAAATGATTAAAATATTTAATTAAAAATTTGAGTAATTTCAACAAAGTTTTAATAATTACACAAATATGTCATTTAAAAATAATTAAATTTAACAAATTCTTAAGTTTTTACATAAGACAATTATTGATAATAGAATGTAAAAAAATAATAATAAATTCAATATTTTTTGTTATTAAATTATCAATTATTAAATATTTGTCACTTTCCTTACGTTATTATTTAAATTATGCAAAATATTTCCAAATTATCGGATTTTTTTTAGTCTGTGAGATAAGCAATGCGATGATGCAATCATCATCATAAATCATCGGGTGTATTAGAGAAAGTGTGTTTTCGAGTCAAATGAAAATAATCCAAACTTCGATTCCGGTAACGAATTGAAACCGAAGATGACAAAATGCGAAGCGTCAGATTGCATTGGAGAAGAAGACCTTTTACATATATAAGATAGAAACAGATAAACTTTGTAGGATGAATAATTTATCTATACAATTATTATATAAGTGATGAGCAGCATTGGCAGGCAGCAGCAGCCTTCTAAAGAATCGGCATTTCCAAATGTCACGAGGTTGTATAACTTCTCTCTTCGCGCAGGATCTCCTCTCGCGAAACATCGAAGCCGGAATAAATTATGCAGACTGCGTACGTCGTTGAAGAAAAGTTAATTTATTAAAAAATACTGTTTTTACCTTACTCTTTGCCATTTCGGATCCATTGCCATTCTATTCCAGCATTCATCGGTATTCCATTAAAAAAAGAAGAAACAACTTATTGTGGTTTCAATTCCGAAGCGAATGCATCGTTATACAACATAATATCGTAACGCAATCAAATTAAAGAAGAAACGCAAACATCTTCAATAGTTTTACAACATCAACAATTATATTTTGATTGATCCAATAAAAAATTGACTAATTTGACAGCTGTCAATTATATTAGGTTATAATCTACTTTATCCAACTTACATGACTAAATCTGATCTATTTTTATGAATTTTCTACATTGACACCTGTCAATAGAATTAGGTTAAATTACTTTTACATGCCTTTAACTTGGATTATATTGCATTTGGCAAGTAACTAATAACAAGTATTATGAGAGAAAATTGTACTATGGTTACAAAATAGTGGACAAATCTTTGATAATGTTTATATGTCAAATTATGTTTTGTTGCTATTTTCTATTTTTTTTTTTAGTGGTTTGAAACCACAATGAACAGATCATAGTCGTCACTGAGGAGTGACATTTAAATGTCAATTAAATTCACAGTTTGTCGGTCAATAAATTGAAGCTGCTAAAATTGCGTTGGACTTCGATTTTTTGTTCAAGATTTTTCTCTTCGTTTCGGAATGAGTTCAGGCGAGTCGCGAACGTCGTAATCCAGTTCTGGTTTGCTCGATTTGTTTATTGCGACCGTCCTTGGTCACACCTCGAAACTATGCAGGAAACTTTTACTAATGTATAATGCAACCAATTCTGCCCACATTCCGCTCGACTTACACCATAATCTGCATGCTCACACTTCCAGACACGATTCCTATAGCTTCTGGCCATAAGCAGAAGAAAGAAAATTGCGGAAAACAACAAAATAGAGATCACCGCAGGCTTAAACAAACCCAAAAACAAAGAATCCGGATTTTCTAAATCCGGTTGTCCTTGAGTATTAATCAAATTTATGTAATTGGTCCAGTACAGATTTCTATTGGAATACTTTTTTTAAATTTCGTCTGAATTGGTTTTCTGTGTGCATCATCTGCGGACTCTCAGTTTTATTCGGTTCGGTATATACAGAAGTAAATAATTCATGAGCGACGATTTGCAGTTTAATTTACCGCAACCAATTTCCTCGTGTCGGTTATGTGCGGTCTTGAATAGATAAAGCAAACGCTCAGATTTCGATTTCTTTCGATGCATCATCTTCATTCTACCATCATTTTCTCTGGATGGATGGTGGAGAGTGGAGCAGATGTGATGGCGGTATAAAAAAAATAAATACTGCACCGAGGATAAACACCGTTTCCGGTCGTTGACCAAACGAAGAAAACGGTAGGAACTGGTCTCAGATGGTACAGATTAATTCGCAGTTTTCGTACGAAGAATCCAGTGCGGATAGAACGTTCATATAACGACCCTGCTTGTAAATTAGAGTATATAACCAGAATTGTTTCCGGTACTTATCTCCATGACAACTTATATAATAATACAAATTAGTCAGATGTCGTTTTTGTTATATCATATTTGGTTGGTATGGAAACTGATACTGGATGAGATATAACATTTCATGTTGATCCTATGTTGTTTTGATATATCGGTTGTTATGGAAACTGATACTGGATGAATATCATGTTTTGGTAGATAAGTTTTTATGGAAATTGACATCCTTTGGTACAGTATGTGAAAATACTAAATTATTTCTTTTCAAAGTTAAGCAACGTATCTTAAGGATAAAACGTGAATGGACTAATACTTAGTATTGATAACAACCCAAGTAATTGTTAACAAAACATTTGAATTTAAAGCTATTGATATATTGGTTATTATAGAAACTGAATTATCATTCATTGACATTACTACTTGATTTTTCTTTGAATTTTTTGTCTATTTTTAATTTCGACTTTCGAATTTTTGTTCGAGTTTCAAAAAAAATATATTAAAATTTTGTATACAATTGTAGTATGTATAACAAACTCGGTTGCATATGTAATTACATATCTTTACTTCACACTAGCACAACTACAATTAGTTTTTTGTATTGTTAGAATAAACGCGATACTTGACAAGTGACATATAGAAGCCTTTAATCAAAGTTGCGATTTGAATTGTCATTCATTGACATTACTACTTGAGTTTTCTTTGAATTTTTGTCTATTTCTTTAATTTGAATAATGAGGGATCACGTTTTTCCTTGTTCGACTTTCGAATTTTTGTTCGAGTTTAAAAAATTTCTTAAAATTTGAATACAATTAATTGTAGTACATGTTATACTTCATACTTGAACAACTGCAAGTAGTATTTCACAATGTTTTAATAAACGCGATACTTGACAAGGGACATGTAGAAGCTTTTAATCAAAGTTGCGATTTGAATTGTCAATCATGGACATTACTATTTGATTTTTATTTGAATTTTTGTCTATTTCTTTAATTTGAATAATGAGGGATCATGTATTTCCTTGTTCGACTTTCGAATTTTTGTTCGAGTTTCAAAAATTTCTTAAAATTTGAATACAAGTAATTGTAGTACATATTATACTTCAGACTAGAACAACTGTATGTAGTATTTCATATTTTTTTAATAAACGCAATACTTGAGAAGTGACAAGTAGAAGTCTTCAATCAAAGTTGCGTTCAATGAATTAAGCTGAGAAATGCGAAAATTGCGACACTCGATTTAAATGGAATTGAAGTTGACTTGGGTAAAACTGAAATTACTTTCGGTTAATTGCGTTTTCTCGATCGATGCATTTCAGAGTGCAAACTAATTACGAAGAGAAAGATTATTCAAAGCAAAAGGCGAGTTCTTGTTAACACGCCGTGTTTAACAGGCAGATGTGGGCGCGGTTTTGTGCTCGTTCCGTGGCTCACATAGACCTCACTTGTTTTTTTTATTTCCTTCTCACTTCTTCGGATATTTGTTTGTCGAGATTAAAGTATTTCAAAAAGTTTCGATGAGATTTGGGTCAATCGGGAAAGGATTGGAAGAGAAAAAGTGTGTCTGTGCGAATAGAAAAACCGTTATTGTCTTACCGAGTCGATGTGGAGGAAGTCTTCGATATATACGTATATAGTATGTATGTATATATATATTTTTTTGGTAACTGTTACGATCGTGGCCCGGGGGCCACACCACATGCAAAAGAAGCGTGGATTGGCCTCGAAACGTGAAATTCTGTTTTATACGAAAAGAAAATAATATTGGTCTGCGTTTATAACTAGTTTTCAAGTGTAGAAATTAGTACTTACGTTGTTCCAAGTTTTTTTTTTATGTTTTTATTTATTGTAGAAAATTCTTTATGCTTTCGAATTCTGTTTTACTACCCATGAAAGTAGTTGTCCCTCTTTGTATCTGTATAAAACTTGAATCAACTACACGCAAATTCAGTTTCATAAACAATTAACGTATTTTTTTTTGTTAAATTTAACTAGTAACATGTAGAGAAATAATATTTAAACTCACTTATTTTACTAATTAAAATTTCCAATTTATAACTGTTAATCAAAATAGAAACACTTATCGATTTAGGTTTTCCCAAAACTTTTTTTTTCTTCAAATATTAAAAGTTTTTATATCTAAAATTGTGCAAGTAAAAAAATGTAAAAAAATTAATGAATGAACATTATAAAGATTGGTAATTAAATAATCAATAGTTATTTCCTTCATTGCAAAATTTTTAAAATTAATATATAAAATCTAAGAGTATTTCATGAATTCCTCGCTTTGACGTAAGGTGACAGCTGTCATTTTAACGAAATTTAAGCAAGATGACAGCTGTCATTTTAACGAAATTTAAGCAAGATGACAGCTGTCATTTTCACGAGATGTACGCAAGATGACAGCTGTCATTTCTCGACCCATCTAATAAACAACACAACTTAATTTTGCGTAGTGATGAGAAATGTTGCACAAAACGTTTTGATAATTTCTATATCCGATTTATTACGTTTTCAATGCATTTGCAATTATTTACATAATAAGCTCACTAACTATTCAGGAAATACACTTGTTTATGCAATAAATGTGGACTGACCTTTACAGCTTCTTTATTTTTTTTTCCAGTAATGTGTATAAAAAAAATGTGTACAATACACAATTAATAGTGTTAAAGTGAAGTGGGTTAATTCAATTGGCAATTAAGGATGCTTTCGCATTTTATAATTGGACAAGTTGTCATTGAGTGACCATTGTGCATGGAACTAACAAAGAACCGAAGGAAAACACAATCACAATAACGCTATTAGATTCGCAGTTTTTTTTATTCCACAAATGACGTTTATTATCTAGTAACTTTCTAACATATTTTATTTCTTCAAGAATATCGTTGCTTGCTTATAATTAATGATTTACTTATTAATGAACCATGAATAAACAACAGCTGCATAAAATATTACAATCATCTTTATTCTTTGCAATTTCATTTTTATACAGGTTTTATTAATCATTTTGATTAATTTATAAGTATGAAATTGATACTTTTAAGAAATTAAGAAAATTTTACAAGGACAAAATTTATAATTTTTTTTTAAATATCTGAAGAAAATTTCCATTTGTTATAAAATATTTGAAATGATTTTAAATGTTTATTTTTTAGTATTCCTAAACTATTTCCAAGTATACTCAAAAAAAAAACAAGTTATTAATGTTTCTTGAAAATATTTCTCAATTTCTGACTGATTTCTAATTAATTTTTAAGGAAAAAATTGACAATTTTAAGAAAATATTTGAGAAGATTTTCCATATTCTTAAGCTATTTGCAAGTAGATTTAAAGCAATTAAAGTCATTATTATTTCTTTCAAATCCTTAATTACTAATTTTGGTTAACTTCTAATTAATTTGCAAGGACGAAATTGAAAATTTAAATAAATCCATTTATTATAATTAAAACTTAAAGATTCAATAGATTGAAATGTTTAATTTTTTTGAATTCTTAAACTATTTCCTAGTAGATTTAAAGCAACAAAAAAACAAGTTATTACTGCTTCCTTCAAATACTTCCTCAATTATATTTAATTAGTGCTTTTCTGTAATCTCTTTCATTTTTCAACCAAAACTTTAGTTTTTTTATCCGTAACAAATTTAGTGATTATAATTTTAAAAAAATGCATTAATCATGTAATTTTCTTATAAAAAATAAATACGATTCCCATTAAAAATTATGTAATTTCCATTAGAAATAACCGATAATTAAGTATTGAATAATTGTCTTAACGATAGTTTACAACATTGGCTCACCCTGCGCTTTACACATACCCGTTTTATATGTAATGATTACGTACTTGTATCCTTATATAATCACGCTGTGAGATGCACCTTACGTAGTCATATTTTGCATCGAAGCGCCGAGTTCTTTTCTCCGTTGAAAGGTTAAGAGTTTTAGACGGCACGTTTTATAACATGAGCATAAATATAAATAAAAAATAACTATCAAGAACAACACGATATATGAATTAAAAAATAAATAATCGTTAATTATTTAAATTATCATCATCTTTCTAATTAGTCGAATTCGTTGCAAAATCTTAATACATAAAAAGTAATGGTAAATTGAGATGTAGTAGATTTGGTAATATAATACAGAAATACCTCGTATAGTACGGTTTATCTGTTATTGTGTGAAACCGGACTAATTGAGGACTTTTAAACTTCATAGGTGACAAAAACAATAAAATTCCTATAATATAATTAATAATGCCATCTGTCATTTCTGGATTAAGTATATTCTTAAGTTAAGTTAAGTTTGTACCAGACTAATCGAGGACTTTCAAAACGTTATAGATGACAAAAACGATTAAATTTAGTTTGATATTAAATTGGCACTGATCGAAACCGCACTAAACGAGATATTGCTAAAATATAATTTATAATGTCATCTGTCTTTTCTGTATTAAGTAAATAAGATGAGTTTTAGAGAGTCGAAATATCGTTAAGTTTGCATCGGACTAATCGAAGACTTTAAAACTTTATAGATGACCGAAATTAATTAAATTTAGTTTGTTCTGCAAATTGAAGTGATCGAAACCGCACTGTGCGAGGTATTGCTTAAATATAATTTATTATTCCATCTTTTGTTTTTGGATTAAGTAAACAAGATGAATTAAGCACTTTAAAACTTTATTGATGATAAAAAACAATTAAATTTAGTTTGTATTGAAAATTGCTCTGATCAAAACCGCACTATGCGAGGTATTTCTTAAAAGTAATTTATAAAGCCATCTGTCGTTTCTGGATTAAGTAAATAAGATGAGTTTATGAAAGACGAAATGCCGTTACGTTTGCAGAAAAAGAAGACGAGTGTTTCTTAATTATTTATTGTTTTTTCTTTTGATCTTTTCATCTATTAATATGTGCAAGTATCGAAACTGTGCTATGGGAATTTGACGTCCTGCTGTGTGTGTGTATGATATTTTCTTCTTAATTAAACGAAAATTGAACCATGCGAACTTTATTAAGAATTATCGAATAAAGAAAGAAAAAACAATATATTTTAGTGCTTTGGAAACGTTAGTTGTAGAGTGTACAGTTTGAATGTAAATGGGGTTTTAATAAGAAAGTCGTAAAGTCGAGCGCGATTGGTCATTAAGCGTTGAGTATTTGCAGAAATTAAGAGTGGTCACGGGTTCAAGAACTCTCGAAGCGGAATAATATAAACTCGGAAAGGAAGCAGAAGATGGAATAAAAGTCTTTACAGTTAAACGAGAGTGCAATTCGCGAATGGATAACATAACAATGTATAATTTTTTTTTGGGAAAGCTGCAGACGTTTCGAAAGCATCGAAAGAAAAAAGAAACACGTAACCGGTGAAAATGCAGGTGAAGGTATCATCAATCTTTATCAGAGATGAACCAGTTTCTTTACTTTTTGTGTGTGTGTGTGGTTATTAATTAAACCGAAAATGAAAGGTTCATAAGCTTCTAACCGCGTTTGTTATTATGCTAAGTCAATTATGTAAGATGCAATAAAGTAAATCCGGCTCAAGGGAATCCAGTTTTCAATCTGCTCTGACTCGGATAAATGTGGTTGGTTGCAGTAGTGAAGACAATTATTTAGAAAGGGTACGAAAGAGAGGTGAAAGTTACCGATTCCTGCCATGGTAACTTGTCCAGAAGAAAGTGCGACGCGAATTTTCTCAGTATTTCCTGCAAAATTCGCGCTGCACATGTATTATTCTATTTCTATTTCTTTTTTTTTATCCTATTGCTTTGAGGTTTATCTGAATCGTGGAGAGGTTATCAAACCCGTTGCTGATAGCCGAGTGCGGTTTCGGTAGAAACGGCGTCAACCATCCATCGTTTTAGCGTTTTGTCATCGCTTCGGCCAATTTGCTGCGAAGAAATGATTGGACTCTTCTAATTATTTACTGTTAGCTCGGTATTATTATCATTGTCGTTAGGATATGGTCGACGTTGTTAACAGAATTATGTCGACTAACGATTGCGGCTGAACCGTGAAGGGTAATTAACAATTGATACAGTATTTAATTACTTGCAAAAGGAAAATTACTCCAATTATACTTACATATAACATGGATATATTTTACTACTTTTAGAATGTAATAAAATACAAGATTTACATTGCTTTAACTTTAAATTAAAACAACAAAAAGAAGCTACAAGAAATATCAATATATTTAACAAAAAGTAAGGTTTTTTTCGCTGAAATTTTAGACAAAATTTAGTATTTTATTACTTGCAAAAGTAAAATTAATACAATTAAAATAACATATAAAATGGATATCTTTTACTGCTTTTAGAATGTAATAAAATACAAGATTTACATTGCTTTAACTTTAAATTAAAACAACAAAAAGAAGCTACAAGAAATATCAATATATTTAACAAAAAGTAATGTTTTTTCGCTGAAATTTTAGACAAAATTTAGTATTTTATTACTTGCAAAAGGAAAATTTATACAATTAAAACATATAAAATGGATATCTTTTACTGCTTTTAGAATGTAATAAAATACAAGATTTATATTGCTTTAACTTTAAATTAAAACAACAACAAGAAGCTACAAGAAATATCAATAAAGTTAAGTTTTTCTACTGAAATTTAGACAAAATTTAGTATTTAATTACTTGCAAAAGGAAAATTGTTCCAATTAAAGTAACATATAAAATGGATATCTTTTACTGCTTTTAGGATGTAATAAAATACAAGATTTACATTGCTTTAACTGTTAATTAAAACAACAACAAGAAGCCACAAGAAATATCAATAATTTTAACAAAAAATATGGTTTTTCCGCTGAAATTTTAGATAAAAATTTAGTATTTAGTGCAAAAGGAAAATTACTCTAAATAAAATAACATATAACATGGATATATTTTATTGATTTAACTGTAAATTTTTATATTTAAAATCTTATATTTTTTACATTTTAAAATCAGTAAAATATATCCATATATAAGAAATATTAATATATTTAACAAAAAGTTAGGTTTCCCGCTTACATTTTAGACAAAATTTCATAAAATGTATAAAATAATGTCATGAAATTTTTGAGAAATATACGGAAAAATAAATAATTTGCTTCAAATTTCATTATTCGGTTTAAATTGTTATACTAAAATTAATAAATTTGCATAAATTTCAAGAAAGTATGTTAGAAATTTTCAATTTAAAATTTTAATTAACGAATTTTTAACTTTTGTATTTGCAGTGTGAAAACTTAAATCCATAAGAAATTGAGCGTTTACAAATCAAAATGTGTATTTATTTGCATTTTCTCACTTTCATTACGTCAAAATTATAAATTATTCATTTTTTATTTCATAGTTATTTAAGTTTGATTTAAATTTTCATAATCACCTATAACTTTTGAAGAAAAAAATCATTGTTTTTAAGTTAAAACTTGTCATTTTTCCATTACTTTAAAATATTAAATTTATTAACAATTTATGTTTATTAATATTTAAAAAGTTGCAGAATTTTACGATTCTATTTTTCACAAAACATGTTTACTTCACTTTATTCTTCATTAAATATTCGAAGCATGATTCACCATCAAGTTAGGTTTAATAAACTTGAAAACACCTACAAGGTTTCCGAATTCGCGATGGTAAAAAAGAGATATCTTGTATTTGGAATGCAAGAATTACGTAGCACAATTTATACTCACTATCAAGTATGAATCATATCTTCTTTTCTTTAACTAAAAATAGTTATATTGTAACTTTTAGAAAATATACTAATTTAGTGGTCATTATGTAACGAAAACGAAACATACTAACTACAGAATTTAGACAAATTTCTTAAATTATTTCCAATCAAATATTCAAAATTTACTTCAATATTGAATATTTGTTTCAATAAAATAATAATATTACAATAATCTGTGTTACATATATTTTTTGTAATTAGTTTAGAAAATAGGGAAATATAGTTCACACTTTACGAATAAATTATTGAAACTAATAATTACATTTTCTTATAAATAAACATTGAGAAACACTTTGGTGAATAAATTCTCACTTTATGAATAATTTCTTATTACGCTGCGTTATGTAAAAGAAAGCCGAATAAATTTCCTCCATAAACTATAAGTATATATACATTTTTTTTTTATAATCATAGCTTTGGTGAGCACTGAAATGTCACATATTAGCATTACTAACGTTGTAGACAGGTGAAACTGTCCAAAAAACAAAAATTATACAGACGAGACCCGATCGAATCTACAGAATTGAAAGTCGTATATAATTTTTTTTTGTTGTATTTTCTAAATCCGTTTTACTTTTTCATTGTCGCTTTTATAAATAATTCAGACGCGAATTTGGAATTCCGCAATAGAAACAGTCGCAGTCTTTAAATAGATAGAAAACGTCTCGATTAAACGTGGAGAATTTCTACTCGCTATATAAGTTTCCATAACATGATCGGTCGGTCGGCCTCACTCACTTTGTTGCAAATTCATTTTTCACTCCCGTTCTTAATCAGCCTCACGGCAAACTGGATTCCAACCGTTATTATTATTATATGTATATTGCAATATTTTTTTCCCTCACTTTTTCTTTCTTTCTTTCTTGCACTACAACGAACCTGGTAGTTCTTTCTTCAGTAAATTATGTAATTTCCGTCACCATTTATTTCCTGGAACGCCGCAAAATCTTTGCTCCACATATGTATTGGCTTTATTGCAGAATATTTTATGCACGACATTCTGATTTCTCGTAATTAGTTTTAGTTCTTTGCATATGTGTATATACAAGAAACTCATTATGGCTGAACCGTTTTGGTAACGTATAGAAGAGAATACTTAAGACTCGTTCCACAATTGGAGTTGGAAATTGCAGAGGCAACAGTCAAGATTTATTTATCTATTTTTTTATGAACACCTGCATCAAATATTTCTATATCTGTTGTAAGAGATGTATAATAAATTGCTTGAAACACTTGGATTAATTAGTTCAAATTGATAAATTATGAAAATTAATTTTCTTAAAAAGAAAATTTCTTGAACAATTATTTGAAACTATAGCAGAAATTTGTTATATATAATATTTTACTAAAGAAAATGCAATTTTTATATTATTATTATTACTTAAATTTTAATGTATCATAAACTATTTTAGCAAAATAATTAGTATTAATTCATAATAAAATGTGATAAATCTGCATAGAAATTGTAAAATTTTCAGAAAAATTAAAGTTTTTATAAAATTATTAAAATCAGCTTAAATTTCATTAAATTATTTCACAAATTTTATCAAAATTATATATATTTTTTTATGCTTAAAGTCAGTCTGTTAATAAACTATTGATAGTTTTATATAATAAAAGTGGAACAATTTTAAGAAAAAAAATCAAAATTCGTGCAGATTTATAAAGCATTTCGATGTTTACATTACGAAATGTTCACACTTTGCATTGCATAATTCGACTGTCTTGTAGAGCGTTCACCTTACGAAAGTCTAAAATATCTTAACACGAAATATCCAAAACCATAATTCTGTTGTGTCCAACCATTATTGTTATTATTAATATAGTGTATTAACGAACTCCACGACACTCACGGCATCTCTTAGTCGCATTATTATATAAACATATTCATCAGCATAATGAAATCTCTACAGTGATCCCAGTTCGATACACTTTAATATAAGCAAAGGAGATCAAGAGTAAACATTGACATCGATACTCCTATACCTTTACTCCAAATTCAAGTCCTTATTATAAAGCCATAATGATCATTACACGTACAATCGTAATTGATCATCTTTTCATATAAACAAATGCATAGGATTTTGTCCCTTTGTAAGTAGAATAAGTATTTAGAATTAGTCTCAGTAAAACCTTCAAAGAATGATAGAGTCTCAGTAAAACCTTAATCAAATAAACATAATAATCTTAATATTATGAGCATAGTTTCAGATGAACCAAGTAACGAATAAAGTTATGTAAAACCAAACGAATTACATTAAATTCCTAACAACTGAGACTCCAAAACCAGACAATATTCCACTGTGTCCGGAATTCTATACTTGGGACACGACAATTCATTAATTACAAAATCATAGAAATCTCACATTATTTTCTTATAAAAATAATCAATTTTTTATATAATTATGAATAGTTCCAATAATTTCTAAGATGAGATAATTATAGAACAATTACCTCGTTTGATTTGCTTTCCAGTGACCATTAAAATAACATCAAATAAATCAAAAATTAATCATGTTATATAATAGAAAGAAAAAAAGAAGTTTAATGGGATATTTATTAAACTCATTCGTATTGAAACTTTCTAAAAATTATTAATGTTTTCTTTCAATTCTTAATAACAATATTATTAATATATAGAAAAAGTTGAATGCTAAATTTAAATTTAAGATATTTTGTGTAATTTGTATGAAAAAATGTACAATTTTTGAATTGATCCTAATTAGTTGATTATTTAATTACAATTAAGTTGAGTTTAAAATCTGAAATGTTTTTGTATAAAAATTCAAAATTTAAATTTTTCAATTATTTATGGATGTTTATAGGAAAAGTGTAACTAATTTCATCATAAATTGTAAACTTAATGACAGTCATGTTGGTATCTGTATATATTTTTGTTTGTTTTGGAGTTGTTTTCTGTTGCCTCAATTTCCTGATACGTATAAAAAAGCAGATGTAGATCGGTTTTCCACGTCAAAGCAAGAAAATCGTTTTGAAAACGGATTGCATAAGTCCACGTTTGGAACTAGGTTGTGCTGGGAAAGTACAATAACCGATTTGTCAAGAATCTCCTCCGAACGTTCACGAAATAATAAAAAATCCAGAGCAAACAACAAAATAACATACATTTACGAGATGATAGCAGCTTCTGAAAAAAAAAATTGCAAAGCCGGTTCCCATTGCCCAACAATCGCTCATCTCCGATGTGGGATAGTTTCCATCGAGGACTACCCATGCATATTAATTACAACCATGCATATGCTCGGATTATGCATAATTCTCTCTCTTTCTTTCGCTGCTGTATTCGGACGATTGTTCTAGATTATATAACGCCAATTGTATCTATCCTCTTTCTCTCAGGTTGGTTGGTTGGTTACGTGTACGGGCGCGTTAGAAAGCGAGATGTCTTCGGCCGAGCAAACAAACACCCATATGACCACATGTGGAATACCTGCCGTGTGAGAGATCGCCCATTTATCTCAATTACGACGCGATTTTATATAATAATCGTTGCGCGAAAGCGTACAAAAAAATGTGTTTGTTGTTCTTGTTAGATGTCCGTGTGCGAGAAACGAAGAACAAACACACACACATTATGACACCCACCCATATGAATGACAGTTTTTTTTAATTAACCACCTTTCACTTTCGTGATACTAAATTTCGTGTGTGTCTCACGACAAACAAAAAAAAATATTTTTATATACCGATAGAATCGAAAACTACTATGAATTATTTAATGAATTATTAAGCAAATTCGATAAAGAAAAAAAACACCTATTACTCAACTTATTTCTAATCAAATTTCAACATACATCAATTCAGACAATAGATTTTTTTTTAATATTTATATTTAGTATAGTCAAATTATTTAGTAAAATATAGATTTTCCGTTAAAAACTCTTTTTGAAATAATAAAGGCAAGGAACTAAATATAGTGATTTCAATTATTTTAAGTTGTTATACTTGTCTCACCAACTGTTTCGTTTTTAATTACAAATCAATAATTATTTCCAATTAATATTTACAAAAAGTCAATTTCATTTCAAATTATTGATTAATTCGTTTAATTAAAACACAGCACTAATAACAACATGTAATTAAAACCATACATAATTATGAGTAGATCTAAAATACTTTCATATAGTAACCATAATGAACTAAACATAGTGGCTTTAATTATTTAAGTTATTGTACATGTAAAAACAGATGTTACTACTTTTTGTTTTCTATTAATAAAAAGTTCAATAATTAATCTTAATTAAAATTTCTAATGATTCTGTCTTTGACATATTTTTATCAAATTATTTACTAATTAATTAAAGCAAAATCCAAATAAAGCAACTGTCTTTGGTTATGAGTATAACTTATCAAAATATTTGTATTTACAATAAGGACAAAAAAGAACTAAACTTAGTGACTTCAATTATTGAAGTTGTCAAAACAAAATTATTGACGTTTTTGTACATGCAAAAGCAACTGTTACTAAATGTTGTTTTTTTTATAAAGAGATCAAAATTATTAATAATTAATTATTTTTTTAAAATCTATCTTCGAAATTTTTTATTTAAAATAAAGTACGAAAAATTTAATTGTCATTTTCTTGGTTATGAGCACAACTTGTCAAAATATTAGTAACTTATATAAGGATAAAAAGGATTTAAACATAGTGACTTCAATTTGTTAAGTTGTTGCACATGTGAAAACAGCTGTTGTGACGTTTTGTTTTAAAAGAGAAAATAATATTTATATTAAAATAAACAAAAATATTACTCACCTAAGAAGTTTAACGTTTTAATCACTTTAATTATGATTAATTTAAAAATCATTGACTAGTATTGTTTTTACATTATTTTTATAATACAAATTTGCTAAACAAATAAATTGGTAATCACTGTCAGTGTAATACAACGTTGGAACAAAACTACCAACTGTATTTTGTTTATTATTACAACAACTGTATTATTTTGATTAGTAACATTAAGTGTGCAGACACTTGAAGTTGGTATAACTGTTAAAAAAATTAGTTTCAAGAGTTGTCAAATAGAAGAAACTTTGTTTGTCTCATTACTTCTAATTACGTAAGTTATTTAACACTTCATGGATATTACAAAAATATAATTTAAACCAGATTATTGCACAATAAACATAATTTAATAATCATTAAAAAAAAAACAGAATAATAATAATAAATGCATACGATTTTTTTTCTAATTAAAATGTAAATTTATTTAAAGATGATTAAAAAAGTGCTAATATCCGTTTACACGTTTTAATGAATAATTAAACTAAATGCGCCAGAGTCACGGAAGAAGCGTTTTAATACTCTTACATAATTATTATTACTATTGTTTTTTTTTGTTATTACTTTTCGTAATTAATTAACGGCTTATTAAATTTATTTTTGATACGCTTCAATCATTTCCTCGTTACTGCATTGTTTTTTTCTTCTTCTTTTTATTATTAATAATTTCCATGGAATAATCCGATCTTAGCCTAGGTTAGTTACGATAAATTATGTTGTTTGAAATCCAGTTTTGTTCAGTTACAAACTGTAACCGGTTCGGATGCAAAATGCAATTCCGTTCAAATTGACTCAAGAAACTTGAACTATTACAGGATTATATAGAAATTATATTTTAGATTTTCAAATTTTCAAATTATTATATTTTCATTATATTTTTTTTGAAATTTGTATAGGAAAAGAGCAAATTTTACAAACTATTGTATTTTTACAGAAACATTTTAGAAATATGTTAAAATTAGTGTTGAAAAGAGCAATTTTTTTCAAATAATTATATTTTCAGACTAAAGTTTAGAATATTTCTATTCTCTTTGAATGAATCAAATCTCTGTTGAAATTAGTATAAAAAATAATAACATTTTCAAATTTTATTCAATATTTTTATAATTTGTACAAGAAAACAGTAAACTTAACAAGCAATCATATTTTTATAGAAATATTTGCAAAATTTTCAAATGATTATATTTATTATTATATGAATAAAACTTTAGAATATTTTTATAAAAATAGTAAAAATATTAAAAGATTAAGTTTTTACACTTAGAATTTAAAAAATTTCCTTCAAATATGACAAATCTGTATTGAAATTTGTATAGGAAAATAGTAAAGTTTACAAACTATTATATTTTTATAGAAATATTTTAGAACATGTGCAAAATTAATGCAGAAAGACACCAACATTTTCAAATTACTTTATTTTCAGAATAAATTTTAGAATATTTCTATTCTCTTCGAATAATGAAATTTGTATCAAAAATAGTAACATTTTCAAATGATTATGTTTTTACAAATAGATTTTAGAATATTTCTATTCTTTTCAGAAGCAGTCAAATCTGTATTGAAATTTGTACAAGAAAAGATTGAAATTTACAAACTATTATATTTTCACAGTAAATTTTCACTTACTTTAATTAATTTCAAAAATAATAGGTATACTTTTACAGAAAATTTTTAGAAATTTTATTGAAATTTGTATACAAAAAATTTAAAATTATCACATTGTTATATTTTCAGGTTGAATATTTATATTTTCTACAAATAAAACAAATATCTATTGAAATTTGTATAAAAATAGTAATATTTTCAAATTAATATAATTTTATACATATATTTTTCAAAAAAAATATTCTTTTCACACTTCACACAAATATTTTAGAAAATGTATTGAAATTTGTAGAAACGACATCAATATTTCAAATTATTATATTTTTATATTAAATTTATTTATATTCTCTTAGATTCAGACAAATCTTCATTGAAATTTGTATAAAAAATAGTAAAATTTTGAAATTATTATATTTTCCCACTAAAGTTTAGAATATTTCTTTTCTCTTACAATGGGACAAACTTATTTTGAAATTTGTGTTAATAAAAGAAAACAATTTTTAAATTATTACATTTTATGTTTAGATTTCTGTAAAACAAGTCTGTATTGAAATTTGTATACAAAAAAAAGTGTAAAATTTCCAAACTATTTTATATCTGCCACGGGGCTCGGTTTTACGAATCACAATCACCGCGTTGACCTCGTGTCTCATTTATGTTTTTGTTTAACGCGAATACGAAAGTAAAAGACTAATGCTCCCGATCGACCGACCGTTAGTTAACTCACTCGTTAACTAACGATCCGTTAATTCGACATTGACATTCGATTGATTAACTTATAATTATTGTTAATCTGTTAATCTTCCATCCGTACTTTACGAAATCGATTGTTTTCTAATCTTGTGTTTTTCTTTCTTTCATTGCAGGTATTATTACGCAGATGCGGAGTATTGACTCTCGGAATGAGATGAAAGCAAGGACACAACTGGTCTTACGTTACGCGAAAATGCTAATTGCAATAACAATCTCCATTATCTGTCTGTTACGCAAAAGCAAAGTGCGAGAAGCCCTTGTTGGCTCAATGAAAATGCATCAGCGACCTTGAAAACTAACAATCCTTCATTGACAGACCAGTTAATGGATTCGTAAGTCACATCTTTCTATATTCATTTACAGAAATCTGTTGATAATTTCTTCAAACAACATCAAAAAAAACTATTAACTATACAAATTATTAAATAAATTTCTTGATTTTTTCAACTCAAAATAATTAAATTAATCCAAATATTTGACAAAAAAAATTGCGATAATTAATTGAAAATTTGTAAGGTGACAAGCCTTAATTTAATAATCTTAGCAATCTTTACTCGTAAACATTTTGAGTGTTTACTTCTGGTTAATTGAATGTAATTTATATTTGTTTTGCGGATAAAATCCGCCTTGCCCATAGATAAAACTTGCTTACGCAACGGCACGATATTAATGATATTTATATACATATCACAATAAGCAACAGCGGTTTACAATCGTTACCAATGAAATGAAAGTTATGCGAGCTCGAGGAAATTCCCATACTGAACGTTCCATTTAGATATTATTATTATTACATATTACATAATCCAAGAAATGTAAGACAATGAAAAGAATTTGAAAAATTGCAGTGATTTATTTGATCATAGTTTTATAATGTTTCAAGTAATGTACACAAAACACAATAGATTAAAGTTGATTACTTACATTAATTTCTAATTATTCTGAATAAAAATCTTAATTAGTTAAGAGTTTTTATTTAAATCTGCAAATTAGAAAAGAAAACTAAATAAATTTATTCAATTCAATCCAATCCATATAAAGTCGATTTTATTGTGTTTATAAAAAAACTAAATTTAAATTAATTTGACTGTTAAATTTGGCCACAATCTAATGAAATTGGAGCGGATTGTTTATGTAATGCATTAGCATTTCTACGTAAAAAAACTTAATGAAATATCACTTTAATAATTGGTTTTGTGGATAACGAAATGTTGTCTCGAGGGGACGACTATTACGAAACGCTCTCAGAATTTGGATTTTGTGTTGAATCATAATTCAAATTTAAACGCGGATATAAAATGTGAAAGAAAAAATGGAACATGCGGATCGTTGCGTAATTTCCAATGTATCTTTCTCCTCCGAGGCGATGCGTGAAAGTATTTTTTTTTTTAAATTATTTATATATATTATTTCACTTCTCGAATCTTTCGTTTCGCAGTTTTTTCTTCCTCTTCAAATATCGATGGAAGAAAGTCAATGTCATAATCACAATTTAATGACTTTCATATACAAGAATTTGTATTAAAGTTTTGTTTTTGTATATTATTGTGTATGTTTATTTCGTAAAATGAGAACTCGTAAATTCAATAAGTTGTAATTAAAGAAATTATTGTTGTTTTAACATGTGAAAATTGATTTTGTATTTACAAAACGTTTTTTGTAAATTGACAAAAATGTATGTTTTATTGATAATTCGAGAAATAAATGTCGATTTAATATGGATTCAGCAATTTACATTTTTTTCTTATAACAGATATTACGTAAATTGAAAACTCAAAAAGAAAAAGGATTTTTCAATTAAACACATAATTATAATGCTTAATTAGAGAAATTGTTGTCGTTTTATTATGATTAAATTAATTACATACAATTATCAAGATAATTATAATTTATAATTAAGGAAATAACTCTCGTTTTATTATGTGTAAATATGGATTTAACATAGACAAATTTATATTTTTTTTCGTAAATTGAGAACTCTAAAATTCAATTTTTCGTATAATTATAATTGATAAATAGAGAAGAAGACTATTGTTTCATTATGTTTAATTAAGGATTCAATATGTACAACATTGTGTGTTTTTTTTTTCGTGAATTACGTATTTCGTAAATTGAGAACTTGTTTCTACAAAATGCATTAACTTGTCTATTTATAAATTATAAATTGTGAAAAAAACTATCGATTTATTATGTTTAAAGTAGGATTAAATTATGAAAATGATGAATGACCATGGGACGTCAGAAAATTAGAGAAAAAGCGCTAAAGATATTTCAATGGGGAATTTATATTTATTGACGATGCATACGAAAGCGAAACTGATTTCTAATTTGTTCGATAAACGTAAAAAAATACACACACACTTAGACAGAAAAAGATTATCGTATTTTTTTAATGCAATCCGCGAAATGTCAGATTAGTGAAATCCTTGGTATTAAGTAAATAAGATGAATAAATAAGCAAAGTAAATTTATATTATATAACTTGATTTGTTGAATTTAATCGATTCAATTTTTAGATAACTTTTAAATATTTTAGATTTTTGTAATACAGATTTTAAACAAATTGTTTAGTTCTGAAGCAAAATTTCATAAATTATTAATACTTGTTATCATTCATGGATTTCCTTCAAAACTAAATATAAATAAGAAAATAATTGTCAAATTGTATATGGTAACATTTTTTTTTGAAGCAATCTTGTATAGATGATCAATTTCTGTGATTATTCAAGGATTTCTTTCAAAACTGTAATCAAATAAATATTAAGTATAGAAAGGCTTCAATGTCTCAATAATAAACAATGCAAATCGAGGTAACATAAGTAACATTGTAAATTCATTTAAATTTTATGAATCATAGTAGAATTGAATTAGTAATATACACATAATTATTTATTAAACTGTAATGTAGATATTTCGAATGGAGATAGATGGAATCGTATTGCAATTGCTGCATAATGATTCACTCGGGAGTGTTGATGGTATTTCAGGCTCAAAACACCTGGAAGCTATATAACTGCTACTTTCTATACATTAAAGAAACAATGATTATATATAAATCCAAGGTCTACATTGAACTTTAACCATGAACAATTTGTAAGTAAATATATAAAATTACTAAAAAAATAAAATTTATTTCAAA
This sequence comes from Nicrophorus vespilloides, assembly GCF_001412225.1. Taxonomy (NCBI): domain Eukaryota; kingdom Metazoa; phylum Arthropoda; class Insecta; order Coleoptera; family Silphidae; genus Nicrophorus; species Nicrophorus vespilloides. The sequence continues at coordinate 174,934 of NW_017096134.1, read as the reverse complement.
CATAAACAAATATCTATAAAATATTTGTATTTTTTCAATAAACTAAAAATTTAGCTAAAATTATATAAAATTACTTAAATTATTTAATTTTAAGGAATTTATTAAATATTTAGATATTATTTTATTGAATACTTTGTTGAAATTACTTACATTTTATCTTTACTTTTACGATGATAAAACTTTATACTCCTATAAAGAGGTTTGAATCAAAGTTGTTTATATAACTTGTATATTTGAATAGAAAAAACGAAAACGAAAATACGATTTATATTCTTACCAGTTATGCTATGAATTTTACTCGGAGATGAACGCACCTTCTGCTAACGATGCGAACAGGTGATTCACGGTTTCCTCTTTCTTATCTCGATTTACATTCAGATCTGCAAGAATATTCAATGAGCTGAGAAAAATCTCTTCTCGACGTTGCACGAATTCGCATTGGATTTTTGTATCAAAATAGGTTGACATATTTTATATTAAACATTCACCTGTATTTTCATACATAAATCACGAAAACAAAACGTTGAAAGAACATTATAAGAAATTTAAGTTTCAATATTTATGCGTAATTATTAACATTTTTTAATTAAAATTTATGTTTTTCTCTTTACATTTTTATTTAAAAACTACTGTAAAAACATATAAAATACAATAAGTATTATCATTTTAAAGGAATTATATTTTTTTTAGTTTCAAATGAAATTTAGTTAACAATAATTTTAATTTTTCTATAATTTTTCAATTTTATTTATTTTCTGTATATAATGATTGTATTGTATTGTATAATACAAATTATACAAAATTTTAAAATAATAGTAAATTCTCAATGGATTTCTGAAGTAATTTTGAATGAAGATTATGCAACTGTATTCTGCTATAATCAGAAGCTATTATTTTCATTGTGAATGCGGTTATTAAAAGTAGATTACAAGAAAATTGGGGGTTTTGGGAATTATTCGTAAATCGGGAGCAAAAGAAGTGTACACTTTTGTTTCCTGGTTTCCCCTGGTTCACACAGATACAGAGTGGCCCTATTGTTCTACAAAGCAACAGTAGTTTATTTCGTAGATTATGTGAGAGTGCGCTCATCTCTCTGAATTCAATGCTTTTGTATCGTGATTAGGTTAATTCCGTCCCAGAATCCGATGAGATAATGCCGCTAATTATTCGATTATTCCACACACTGACCCACAGATCCAAATACGAAATTCGTACCGAATTCCGAATGAAAAAGGTCGTCTTTTTTTGTAGTAAAGAAAGAAGATGATGCGGATTTCGTTATTTGTGTCAGTATGCGATTTACTGTTCGATTCGCGCTAAGCCATACACACCCGATGTGGGCCAATAGCTGAAGACACATCCATACACACTAATGCTGCAGCCTGCCTACCAACTAGGAAAGAAGGTACGTGCAGGTCACGGTGCAGGAACTCGGGAGGCCGAAAACTAGATCTGCTGGATAACTAGAAGTCATCGAGATGGGACGAGAACGGAAGCTTTTCTGGAATCACCTTCTGGGTCATCATCACTTTGATGATGTTGACCGTTCAGGTGGAAAATGCAATTATCCGACACTACATACCGATATAACTGGATCAAGGCCGGAACCTTCATTTTTTCCTTACACTTACAAATTTTTCACAGCAAATTTGCTTTACCTTGCATATTAATTATTTTCATTATTAATGTATCAAGGCACGATATTCAATCACCTTTAACTAATTTATTCTCTTCACTAATGTTTACCATAAAGCAATTTTTATTTACATTTAAATTAATGGTATTCATTGACCCTTTTACCAAACAAATTCTTCAATTAAAGTTGCAAATCCGAATGATACTAATTATAGAATATACAAGTACTTTCAAATTACTTGGCAATTTACGCGTAGTATTAATATGTGCCAATTAACAAAAGCACTTTTTGATTACTCAAACATGTACTTATACAAATTACTATATATTTCTACAATGAAATTAATGATATTCATTGACTCTTTTACAAAATAAATTCTTCAATTAAAGTTGCAAATCCGAATGATACTAATTACTGAATATACAAGTACTTTCAAATTACTTGGCAAGTTATGCGTAGTATTAATATGTGCCAATTAACAAAAACACTTTTTGATTACTCAAACATGTATTTATACAAATTTTTAGAAAATATTTCTATATTGAAATTAATGATATTCATTGACTCTTTTACAAAATAAATTCTTCAATTAAAGTTGCAAATCCGAATGATACTAATTATTGAATATACAAGTACTTGCAAATTACTTGGCAAGTTACGCGTAGTATTAATATGTGCCAATGAACAAAAACACTTTTTGATTACTCAAACATGTACTTATACAAATTACTTAGAAAATATTTCTACATTGAAATTAATGATAATCATTGACTCTTTTACAAAATAAATTCTTCAATTAAAGTTAAAAATCCGAATGATACATATTATCAATACACACATAGTACAAATCTGACTTATGAAATATCCCATAAATAATCTTATATAATTAAAGAAATCATTAATAAATAAATCAATGAAAATTTGGTTGTTAAATTTTATACTATTTTTCACTTGCAAATTACTTGGTTAAAGTAGTATTAATATGTATCAATAGATACGAACTTTTTTGATTACTTGAACAAGTATTTATACAAATTACTTAGCAAACGTTTTTGTTAATTTATAACTTTTTAATAAGAATAAGTTTTATTTCATAAAATTAAATAAAAATAATTATTTTCAGTTAAAGTTAAATTGAAATCAAAGTCAAATATGTTTTGAGCCCACCAAAAACTGTATGTTCAAAAAAAATTAAAATCCAATTTACATAGAATGCGTTTATGAAAGTCACATTACTCCTTTTTTTAATTAATCTCGTACGTTTAAGCTCGTATACATTTCCTTTTTCATCTGTAATTTGGCTCTAAAACAAAGCACTTTCACTTAGCGTTTTCGTTTTTAATTAACGAATTCCCTCCCGAAAATTATCGTCGTTTTATAATTTCTTAATGAACAATAAAAACGGCAGGAAAAGGCAAAAGAAAGAATTGAAGCAATTGCATAATCGTTTGCGCAACGACGCGTGCCGCAAAGACCCGCAAAACGCCTGCCGCAGACACAAAACGTTCCTCCAGTTAACGGTCTCGTCGGTTAACGGACGCATAAACTATATCACCATTATTAATATTAATCGATGCGATGTTTTTACAGTTCGCCGATACTGCAATAATAATGATTGATGCCTTGATTATCGTTGCATTTCGGCTTTCGGTTTTCAAACAACGTGATTTATTTTTCTTTTTGTAGTTATTTCCATGGTTCGTTGCCAATCGTCTGGTTGCATCTAATTTGTTCAAATTCTTATCGCGCTAATTGCTGCTAATTGCCCGTTAATCGTTCGCTCCGTTCCTTGTAACAATTTTGATGTTGATGCTCATCAGCCCATATAATCATCAACCTCTCAAATTGAATACACGCTTCTGTCTTCGTTCTTGACGAAAGATTGCCTTCTTCCTTCCATTTTGTGTCTTAATTTCTGAAATGTTCGTCCTTTCAATTAATATTTAACCCAAGGTTACAACAATTTGTTTATAGAAATCAACTCTCTTAGTTAAGCATCAATCTTAAACATGTTTCGATTTTGTAGATAGTACCCAATTGTTTGACGTAAGGTGACAGCTGTCATAGATTAAGAAAAACTGGTCTACTTTAATGATGAAATTACTTATAAAAGTTAATAAATCAAATTTCACATTGCAAAAAAAAAAACATTGAAAATACTTTAATTTTTCTAAATTCATCTTTCAAAAGTTAAACAACGTATGGATGATCTTTTTTTTTGCTAAATTTCATTTCATTCGAATATGAATTATGTACATAACATCACAAGTTTTCTAGCTTTTCAATTTCAAAATTTCCCATTTTATTAAGGTAACTTTTTCATCTTTCATTTGATAAATTTACCCAAACTTTTTTCTTGTAATAATTTCACAAAATTGTGACTGTATTATTTCAAATATGCACTTAAATTTGTTACATTTTTCGTAATTATACTAATACATTTTTTTGTTAATTGGTTTCAATAAATTAGACAAAAAATACCGAAAAATTCCAATGTTCAATGAACTTATTTTTTTTAAACGTTTTTGAATCATCGATTGAACTAATTCGCATATGAAACCGGTTAAACTATAAAATAAACTTGGTTAATTAGTAAAACTAACACAATTCGAAGAAAAAAATATAATGTGAGTTTAGCAAATCGTAGACAATAAAATAAACTTTCACATATTTAACCGACAAAAGAAGCCACACCTAAGAATACTTACAGAATTTTATGTTAGAAAACATCTCAATAATATCAGATTTCCAGACAACAAATACATTTTGATTTCTAATTTCTAAACACTAGAAAATCTAGGAATTCATGGCACAAACATATATTGTATAAACAGATAGAACATTTTAATTGTAGTGTAAATAAATTTTCATCATCGAAAAAAAAAAACATATTTTTAATTAAAATTTCTTTAATAAGTCGTTAATTCTTACAAATTTTATGTGATTTTTTTGTTATGAATTAATTGTAAACTAATTTAGTATAATTATATGAAAATTAACAGTGTAATTTTACGAATAATTCAGTAATTTTTGACTGATTTTTGTAAAAGTGTGTTAATTTTAAACAGAAAACTATCTAATATTGATTGTATCGTAAGTGGATCTAGGTTTTCGGAATACAGAGTAAAAATGCAGTCAGTCAGTCAGTCTACGACCCTCATGCATAAGTGAATGAGTGACGGACGGACACGACGTGCAGGCGAAATTCTTCCGTGGACAGTTTGATGATCAGTCCACACAGAAGCTGATATTTTATTCGAGACAGTCCGTTTCCGAAATGCACGAGGGAAATCATTTGCTCTGCAAAACGTGCGACCGTGAAACGTGTTTTAAATATTTGCACACAAAAAAAAACGGAAAAAGAAACCACTACGTTCGGAATTTGTAACAAAAGTCATTCATCAATCATGTATATTCATTGATTTGTTTCTTTTTTCATTTATGAAAATTTAAGATTCAAAATCATTATTTTAAAATTTTCAAAATATGGGAAATTTGGAATTTGTATGAAATTAATTAATAATTTATAAAAAAATATTTAAAAATTGACAAAACTAAATGAGAATATTTTTTTTTATTAAGTCAAAATGATGATTTTTAAATTTCTTATAAAATATCTAATTATTTCCTGTTTCCATGTTTATACTAGATATTCAAGAAAAGTTTGAAAAATTTGTAATAATTTGCATGAATTAGTATGAAAACTAATTATATTATAGTAAAACAAATAATGTAGGAAATTTGTATAAGTTTCTAACAATAATTCTTATATTGTTGCGGTTTTAGTTCGAGCCGACTTTTAACCACGATTTATTTCCGTTGTGATGATGTACGTGTTCGGTATGCAACGGTAGAAATATGCAAATAATGTGAAATAGCGAAATAAATTTAGAATACTTTTATTGCTTTCTTAATTACTACAGCGACACCATCTGTTGTCAACGGGTTCGTAAAGATTAAATCTGCTCATTGAAACAACGACCTTTGTTTTCCACATTGCGAAACGTTTATAACGAGAATGTAGTTACAACGAGAGAAAAACGAGATTTATAATTGAATACATCAATTACATTTTACAATGTAACTTTTGATACAACTTTGATCAAAGAAATTTTGAAATTAAGAAAAGTTGTGAACTAAAATTAGGTGAAGAACTATAGAAAAAGTATGTTAATACATTAAGTTGTCAAATTTTTGCAATGTTTTTTAATTTAAATTGAGAAATTACCATAATAATTGTATTCAAAGCATGATTGAAATTAAGTAAATTGCTAATGAAATTTTGAACTTAAGAAAAATTATAAACTAGAATTTGATGAAAAACTATAGAAAATGTATGTTAATACATTAAGTTGTCAAATTTTACAATGTTTTTTTTATGTAAATTGATAAATTACCAAATTAATTGTATTCAAAGTATATTTGAAATTAAATAAATTGCTAATGAAATTATGAACTAGAATTACATGAAAAACTATAGAAAATTTATGTTAATACATTAAATTGTAAAATTTTACAATGTCTTTTGATGTAACTGGATAAATTACTAAAATAATTGTCTAAAAATTATCTTTTCTAAGAAAAAAAATTGTATTCTAACAATTCGTCTCTTAATATCTCATTTCTTGAGACAAAAATAAATAGTAACAGTAAAGCTTGTTAAACATCGATGACCCACATTGTATAAGAAACCATTAACGAATCAATTAGAATATATTACGTTTAGTAATTATATAGTTAGCAATTTAACACAAAATTTATACATTTTGTATTTTACAATCAAAGCTAATTCTATAAATGTATATGATCCAATTCAGTTAATTCATTATTCAATTTGTTCAATATGATCTTTCTTTGTAATAAACACAAAGAAAGAAGTGTTACGCGGGAAGAAAGAAAAATGTGAGGGAAACATGAATAGAGTAATAATTTTTAATTTATTATTTAAAATTTAAAAAAATAAATGAAGTAATTCATAAAATTTTCCCACGTGGAAGAAAAAAAAACATATAGAGAAGAAGTAGAATAACATTTTAATATTAGAAATAAATTAGCTCATTAATTTTAATTTGATTATAAGAAATCAAATATTTTTTGTTTAATCAATATTTTTTTTTCACAAAAAGTTTGTTCAAATTATTGTTAAATATTATGAGATTGTAGCTACTTAGATTATAATTATTTAATTAGATTATAACATTTTTGTTACAGAAATTAAATTTACAAATTTTCAAAAAGAAAATAACTTTTAAATTTACTAAAGAATTTAAATTCCTCTGTGTTTAAAATCTAGTAACAACAAACAAAACAATGAAAAATCAGAATTTTTTTACCAGTATTTAATGAATTTCTATAGTCAACTTTACTTTTAATTGAAAGAAAAAAAATAATAAAAATAACAAAGTTACAATTTTTAAATTCTGTATATCCAATAAACAAATGAAATTATAATATTTTACAAAATATTAACAGAAATATAATAAAAAAAATACAATAATTAATAGTTCATTAAAATTACATTAAGATAAAGTCATTTTCTTGCCATTTGGTAATTAATTACAGATTTAATAATTAAGAAATTTAAATACATTTTACAAAATAATACAAAAAAACTAACAGAAATACAATAAAATATAAGAATTAAGTTTATTCCTATTAAATGATTTATTTTTTTTACATTTTGATATTTAATATTATGATTAATAATATTTATTTTAATGTTCAAAGGTAAAAAAAACTTAAATGTTAAAACTGACATTATTTAATTATATTTTCTTGTATACACAAAGATCGAAACGAGTTTTGGATATGCGGTGAACACGGCTCAAAATAGAAAGCGATAGGTCATGTGATTAGCATGCAAGAATCCCGTCCGCATTGATAAATAATAGTGAAACAATTTGCGCGATTGCGGCGAGGCTGCATGAAATCTGAAAGAGGTCAAGTGAAATTCTGCACTTATGCAAAAAAACAGAATAAGAAGCAGAAGAAGAAGAAGAAAATTGCAGAAGAACAAACAATAAGGTCGCAAGTGCACGTATTCAAGAGATGCGTCGGTCGTGTTAAAGAGACCAAATGGATCCGTTACCAAAGCAGCGAAAGTTTATTTTTTTTTCTGTGTCTGCAATGCAAATATAATTGCGTTTTGTATGAAGAAATTGTTTGATTGTTAAGTTTGTTTTTGGTGAATTGGGATCAGTTCATCCTGAAAATGGTTTCCAGTTTTCTGGAGTACGAATGCGGATTTATGTAATATGGTATTAGGAATGTCGTCTCGTGCTGCTCAGGTTCTAGTTTAATGTTTAATTTATTGCGGATGGACTTTTTGAATGGTCGCTATATGCTATATGACATGGTACCAATCCGTTAGGTCGGACGGTTGGCCTGAAAGTGTGGGTCAATCGGGTGTTGTGTTGTCTTGTGCTTCTTGGTTAGCGGTAGTCTCACATGCGTCTGAGTATGTATATATATATATAGACACATGCTTGGATCAAGTGGCCCGTGGGCGTCCGAACCCCACTGACCCACAAATTAAAAACGCGACACGGAAAAATAAGCGATCCCGAAACCAAAACAAAAAAAATGCGAAAGAATAATATGATGAACGTAACAATTGGTAATAGAGGAATGCGTTCGGTTAATATTCATACCGGCGCTTCCTGCGAACAGTTAGAATAATGGCTCGACGATGATGATGATGATAATAATAAAAGGAATAGGAAACGGTAAAATGATCCACTAATCAACTAAATCGGAACTGCATTAGTTTAATTGCGAATAACAGAAGTTGCCGAATTGCGCGAAGAATGTGGGTTACAAAGATTTAACGCAGCAGGACGAGTGTTTAGAGAGATATAAAAAAAAAGCTAATAAGGAGATAAATTATCATCTCATTGACACACATCGTGCGACGTTAAAAGATCTTTTCAATGATTCATGGTTTCTTAGGTGTATGATGATGATATGCGTTACATAGTGATTGAAGTATGCGGAGCCTGCGAGTGAAGTGGAAAGGACAAAGTTTTCCGGAACGATTCTAATGGTGAAAATAGGAAGCAGAAGCGAACAACTCCTGTTCCACTTCATCTACTGTTTGTGTTTTTTATAAATATCGATGCGGTAACCCAGATTTCCCGTGTTGATTCCGATGATTAAAGTGTTGTTAGCGGATATTGTTCGCAGATGACATCTATTTAACTTAGTGATTAGTCCGATAACATGTTGGAATACATTGCTACTAAATGGTAGAGGAAATCGTTCCAGAGCTTCTCCCACTTGTTAATACTGTCCAACTTCTCCGACGCGTCCATCGAGGAGTACAAGAACGAATTTACTGCCAATTGTTTCAGCAGCCTCAAGTCACTTTCCCTGCTGCTCATTCCCATGAACGCCATGTACCAATCGTAGCTGAGGCCTCGGGCACCCCAGAAACTAGGATCGTCGTTGCAAATCACCACCGGCATTCCATGAGCTATCAACACGTTAGCAGGATGATTCCTGAGATCGTCCACCAGCATCAAGACTTGATTGGAAATCGGCGATATTTCTATTCCGATCTGCTTCTCCTTCACAGCGCGCAACGCTTCAGGGTGTTTAACCAACGCGTAACCATGCCCAATCCTCTGCGTGTTTAAGAGAATCGCATCGAAGAGATTCAGATCGGTGGAAACGCCGTACCAATTCGTTTCTCCCGCGTGGAAGAAGAACTTCATCTCTTTGGAAATACTCTGAAGCTCGCATATAAATTCATCCAGAGGCTTCCCCAAATCCTCTTGTCCGACCAAATCGAATCCGGCTATGAAATTTGGGTACAACTGCTTCAGTTTCCTCGCGTTCATCATGTAATTGTACATGGTTTCGTTGTTCACGTTTCGGGTGGGAGCGTAGATGACGCGCGCCCCGAAGAAACCGGGATTCTTGCTCTTGAACTGATCCACTATATCTTTATACAAACCAACCACTTCGAAAGGATCATACCTCTTTCCTTTGGCATCGTAAATCCAGCCAAGTGTTGCCCTCAACTCCACGTAACTCACGTTGTCGTTATAGAATTCTTGCAACACCTGATACAGATATTCTTCGAAGACTGGTTTGTAAGTGATCATCGGCGTTATTAGTGCGAAAATTTTGCTGAAACGTTTCCAAACTGCGTTGATGTCCGGATAAGCCTCCTTCGGATTATCCACGATCAGAGTCATCTGCTTCCTGAGCCACGTATTGAAATCAGGATCGGAATTCCTCAAATCTTGCAACGATTTGCATCCATCCTTGTCGCTAGCCAGAAACTTCAGAACCGATCCTCCGCATAGATACAAATCTTCTTTGTACGTCAAATTGAATAAGAAATCGTCCGAGACTAAAGCCGTGTCGTGTCCGTGGAGCGACGCTCCTTTTGGTAACATCTGGATGATCTTGAAGATCTCCGAACGTTCGATGTCTGGCTTCGAATGGAAGAAATGGCGGGCGGGTGAAAAGTTTCCCGGATTCTCGAAGCTTGCGTCGATTTCGCGATATTTGTACTCCATCAATATTTTGTTGGCTTCCTTCTCGAGATTGCTCAGCTCTAAATTGGATCCGATCCCATGGCTTCTGTCCTTCTTGATGAGCATGTCTCTAACCTCCCAGTAATCCGCTCTCACCGCGCATACCATCAATATAAACGCAAACACTAGCATGTTGAACGGTCGCACTCTGGGCACACACTGAATGCAGATTATCGCACATTTGTTTATATCATACTCGATGTAATCATAATCTTTCTCCGGTTAAGCATACACAATGGATAATATCACTTATAAATAGTACTCGATGTTTGTGCTCTGCAGATAAAGCACCAATTATATTAGTAAAAAAAAATATACATCAAAACCTCCAACGACACGATAAATACTTAACAGTCTATTTTTATCCATTGATTTATTGATAAACATAATTATAAAAAAAATATATTTATTTATTATCACAAGTATATAAAGATAATTTAATTTATTTTTATGATAATCCAAATTATCAGTCTACAACAATTAACATTAACAATTAACAGAACTTTACAATGTAAAAATCATTGAATTAAATATAAACATTTGATTCCCAAATTAACAAATAAATGATTTTTTTATTTAAAATACGTAAAGTTAGAAGCAACATTTTTTTGTAAACAAATGCATTCAAAATATAGTCAAAGTAATTAACATTTAGTTTATAATATAATTACTTCAAAATTGAGCACTGTAAATATTTTAAAATCTTATTAAATGGAAATTAAATTTTTCAAATTAAAGATAATAATCTTCAACAAATAAAAACATAAAACTTCGAAAATATTTAAATACTAATCTATCATTTCTTTATTGACATTTAACAGTGAGATTAGATACGGTATAAAAATTAAATACAAATATTCATATCTGATAATGACGAACATTATTTATTCATCGCATTATGTTTGCTTTAAATGGAAAATTTATTCTGATAAAATTGCCGGAACTCACGGAACAAATATCAACTTAGTTTGTATTGTTAACAATTGATTTTAGTTTGTTTTTTTTTATTATTTCGTTCATTATTTATTTTTCTTTCCAAAACATATATTGCTTATAGTTTTAATGAACACATTGAGAGATTAAATGTTGTTCTTGTAGATAAGCCGAAAGGAAAAAAATAATTCGTTTATAAATAGTCGTGTGCTCGATATGTTTTTAGATATATATATATTTTGGAGAAAACTTATGAATATTTATTTGGGTCTTCTTAATCACTTTCATTTTAGTAATGTTGTTATTTAAATAGCATTAACATTTTAAGATTAAGAGATAATCTGTAACAGCGTTTCTCAACCTTTTTTTGTCCCTCCAACATATTTAGTCCACCCATATTGTTAGCAACATATTTGTTTGTAGTTGTACTACGTCACAGTGACAACTGTCACCAAATCCAGACAAAGTGACAGCTGTCATTTTCCGACCCATTTTCCCATAGGTTGAAAAACGCTGGTCTCGGAAGTTGTATCCACACAAGATGACAGGTGTCACCAAATCCACACAAAGTGACATCTGTAAATTCATAAATGTACACCACATAGGTACCATAGGTAGAGAAACAGTGTTCTGTAAAGTTTAATCCACACTGATATACGACACAAATTAGGTGTACCAACTAATAAACTTGCTTACTAAATAAATTTTGTAGTCATGGTTATCATATGACAGTAAAATTGATATATATATATTGATATATTTAATAATATTATTTTGATATCTTTGATATTGATGAAATTTTAGTTGAAAAATTTAATTGATTTTAGATATTAATTAAAGAAATTGTCTGTTTGATAATAAAAAAATTAGATTTGGTTGCATGACAAAGACAAGACAAAGTCACAGCTGATATACGACACAAATTAGGTGTACCAATTAATAAACTTGCTTATTATATAAATTTTGTAGTCATGGTTATCATATGACAGTGAAACTGATCTTTGTTGTCATTTACACTAATTTATTGAAAAATTTAATTGGTTTTGGATATTAATTAAAGATATTGTCTGTTAGATAATAAGAAGTTTAGATTTGGTTGCATGAACTGCTTTAGAAATCCGATATAATTGCGAGTGTTTTGTAAATAGAGTCTTTAAAAACAATTATTTGAAACTAAAATTGATCGTACAATTACTTTCAATAATGTGAAGGTGTACCCATTCTCTGTAGCAGCAAAACTGGATCATTAAGTTAGAAATGGTATTAAACCAAATATTAAAAGCAATAACATGATTCCATTTCCATCCTCATTATTTCTAAATCTCTTCTTTCACTTATAGCTGCAATAGAAATCGATCATCCTCCTTCCTTTCTGACATCGTAATGATCGAAAGGTCGAGATTCAGTTTTGTGTAAAATAATTACACTCGAGCGTTTCTTAACCTCCTCTTAAATTCGAATCAGTGATTTATACGTCGTCCGTAACACTTTTCCTAAGCTGACCTTAAATGTGCAACCTTGAAAAGCCAATAAAGTAAATAAGGAACAGGTTGTAATTGTTACAATTTTATTTCTGTTTTGTTTTCTTGCAAAAGAATAACAATGAACAAAAATAAAATAAATATAATTGCAACTTGTTTAATTGGGAACACGGAATTCACGTAAAATAGTCCAAGATAAATCCGGTTTGCGCTTTTCCGCTTTCGTTCTGTGACACGTTTATTTTTAGTTTATTCTTCATTATAAACCGACGATAAATATTCATTGGTATAAACATTTTTATTGTGTATTGAATTCTCTAATGATTGCACACGCAGTAAAGGACTGTTGTTGACTTGAAAACAATTCATTCATTCATAGACTATGAAATCATTTATGCTGTTAATAATTGCTATATTATGATTGGTGAAAGGTTTCTTAACATTCTTTAAAGTAATATGTATATTTTTCTTTCAGTAGTATTTCGATAGATTAACTTAAGTCTGATTTCGACATACTTTTAAGTAAAATATTTTTCTATCAAAATTATTTCAGTACTGTTACTAAGTAGACCTTCTTTTTACAATACAAATCAATGATTACCGTAGTTTCATTATTAATTATTTCATCAAAATACTTGCATTAACAGAAGTTACTTGACAAGTATATTGTATTAAGCATGAGTAAGGTGTTTCAGAATGCACTCAGTTTGACCTATGAGTGCAGCTCTCTCTGAACTAATTCCCAAACAAAAAAAATCAGTTGGCGCATGACCTTTAAATTAATGGAAAAAAAGGATGGTCTTCATCCGCTTTACAAACATTCAGGTTATTCAATGTAACTACAAATATTGTGACCACTTTAAGAATGGTTCAATGATGGATTTCTTGGAACCAATTTATCGCGTAACGCACAGTCATCGGAATGTTGCTCGGATTGCCAACTTATAATTGCATTTCGCAAACGATGAAAATTAAATACGAGTTGAATATTGACGATGATTCGCAACATTATTGATCATATAAATTTAGCACAAATTGTCATTATCTAATTTTTATTGAGATATATTAATTAGTTCTTTATTTATTGGTAAATTGACAAACTTATGTCAAATAATAAAAACAAAGTCTATTTTTTTTATTTGTTTTATGAAAATGAAAATCTAACATAAATTCATCATCAAATTATATAACTAAAGATATATTAAATTAGTTTTTCATAGAGTTTCATAGTAATGATTTAATTTACAGATATGTCAAAATAATTAATAACACATTTGAGTTGAAAATTATGTCCAATTAAATAAAATAACTTATATATAAAATAATGACTTAACATCTAAATTTGTATTTGTATAAACTTTTAAAATTTAACTTAAATGAATTGACAATTATGTGAAATGAAAGAAATGTTGAATTATATAAATTTGTTCTTTACTTGTAATGACAGTTATATTAATGAACAAAAATTGACAGATATGTCAAATAATGATATAAAGTTTAAATTTGTATTCAAATATAACCTAATTTGGTTATTCATTTGTATTGACAATTATGTCAAATAAAGTTGCATTGTATAAATTTGTTCTTTACTTCTAATGACAATTATATTAAAGAACAAAAATTGACAGATATGTCAAATAATGATACAAAGTTTAAATTTGTATTTACTAGATAAAAATAACCTAATTTGGTTATTCATTTGTATTGACAATTATGTCAAATTAAAGAAATTTATACATATGTCAAATAAAGTTGCATTGTATAAATTTGTTCTTTACTTCTAATGACAGTTATATTACAGAACAAAAATTGACAGATATGTCAAATAATGATATAAAGTTTAAATTTGTATTCAAATATAACCTAATTTGGTTATTCATTTGTATTGACAATTATGTCAAATAAAGTTGCATTGTATAAATTTGTTCTTTACTTCTAATGACAGATATATTAAAGATCAAAGATTGACAGATATGTCAAATAATGATATAAAGTTTAAATTTGTATTTACTAGGTAAATATAACCTAATTTGGTTATTCATTTGTATTGACAATTATGTCAAATTAAAGAAATTGACACATATGTCATATAAAGTTGCATTGTATAAATTTGTTCTTTACTTCTAATGACAGTTATATTAAAGAACAAAAATTGACAGATATATCAAATAAAGTTATTTTATATATATATTAATTCTTTACTTCAGTTACAAGATAGAAATTTCAAAATGCGTGTAACAGTTACATCAATTAAATGACTACCATAATTTAAAGCTTAATAAATGTATGACATTAAAGATATTATTAGAGAATAGGAGATGTAGTAATTAGATCATATGATTTAAGTTTATGTATGTATGCTTTTGACATGATTCTGGGTTAAAGCTGAAAATGAGAATGAAAAGGTGAATGAGAATAAGGTGAGAAATAGGAAGTGATGACCGAAATGTGAGATAATGCTATGCCTGGTCTGGTCCTCTTTCTTCTCGATTCTCGCGTGTAGAAGAAGTGCTGCTGCTGCTGCGAATGGATATGATGGGAACGATCTCGGCGTGTTCTCAGAGGTCTGCCGTTGCAGATGTGGGTCAGATGATTGTCGGTCAGGCGGTTCCGCCCGCGGCTGATTTCAATCATTACATACACTCGAAGACTGTATAAGTATGACCTCCTTATGGCTTCTACACCTGTCCGTTACTGAGACAGACATACACAAACACGTTGCCGAAGAACTCACTTTTTGTTCCCCGAAAATATGGGGGCCACGGAGAAAGCATCCCTTCACAAAAGAAATCGAGAAATCGCAATTACGCAATTAATTAATTGATCGCAACAATAAGTCTCTTTGGTGGGCGGATATAGATTGTTAATATTGGGGTATTTGATGCTTAATGCGACTTTGATTGCAGACCGTGGATTCCATCTACTTTCCCTTTTTCCAACAGTTCTCGTTCAATTCCTTAGAGTTTCCTGGATGTTTAAAATATCATCAAATTCCGAGCAAATTCCTTTTTAATCACACCGTTTTCGATGATTAATTTATGCTCGAATCATTCGTGTCGTTAATTAAGAATATCATTTCTTTCGCAACTACTTTCACCTTCGATTGCACATTTGGTCCTTATTGTGCAACCACCAGATCTGTAATTTATTATAATTGTATACATTATACACTTTTCAGCTTATATAATTTACCAGTTCAACTAACTCTGGACGTAATCTTTCATCCAGTTAAATTAATTGTTATTCCGGTCGAATTTAATCGAATCCCATGGAAATAATTTACTAAATTAAATTCTTATTCAACTTATTATAGTCTTTCTAAAACAATGAATAAATTTCTTAATTAACTTTAGCAAAAAGAATACTAAAAATATAATACACATTTTTTAGTAATTCCAAATTTGATAAAGTCTCAACATAAACTTATAAACAAATAAGTATACTTGTGCTTCTTGTAATTTCTTAATTTTTTGTAATAAAACTCTGAAAGTTAATTACTTCTTTCTTGAACCTTTAACATTCTTTACTTATTTTAACAATGAAATACAAGAAAACCATAAGAATTACAATTTATTTCAAATAATCTGAATTTTCACATACAAATTTTGAAACCAACATAATGTTTCTTGTAATTGGAAATAATCATTGAAAACTGAAACTTTTTCTTATTAAAAAATGTACTATATATTTTAAAAGTAATTATATACTAATTAGTATTGAATTATTTGGACTAAACGCATTCCTTGCCATTCCATAAATAATTTGACCGTGTATTTCCAATCAATCTTGCCCGCATTTTCGACTAGTAATTACGAAATATTAATTGATGTTTCGAATGTGCGTCTAAACTTGCAACTGATTTATTTCTTATTGCTTAAATTTTGCATTTACCAACTCATTGAAAAAAAGGGGTTAAACAGATGGTAATTGTACTTGCACATCGAAAAAAAAATTTGGACACATCCATTGACCAACTCCAAAGTATCTTTCTTAATTTTCTGTAATCCTCACTGAAGCAATCGGAATTCATCGATACGACATTGGGGTCTTCTATAATCGAAACTCTGGTTGTAGATGACCAACAGTTCGTCCACTCTGGAGAGGAGAGAAGGGCAAAAAATGCGTGATGAAATCGCGGTTAAAAGTGAAAGAGAGCTGCCGCTGCGACCGAGGATGCGTGTGCAAGAAGCGTAAAATCTTTGTAGACAAGAATTTGAACAGCAATTGATAGGGAACACAGGAAACGCATAAAACGTAATTAAACCCAAAGAGAAATTCAGCGTTGAGGTCTCTGTCTTGAAGGTCGCGTGTAATTACCACCGTTTCTTTTTGTTGTTATTGTGAGGACAAATTATTGATTCTATTTTTGGTGTTTGGGAGATCCGTGTGTTCAAGCAATTCGTGCCGAGAGGAAAGTGCAGCACGGGCGCGGCTGTTTGGATAAGTCTTTTACCTAATAACACAATTTCTAGGAATTAGCATTTGAAACAAACAGAAGTCCACGCATTCCAATGTAAGCTGTTTCTTTGAGATTTAAACGATTATTTCTTTTGATATAATTTTGTATGCTGCATCCACACTATACGTGATATGGGACATTAATGTCTGTCAGATGTACCAACTAGTGTTGATGAAAGTAACAACTGCAATTGTTCGCATTATGTCACTTTGATTTCGTACTTCAAGCTTCAAATACTTCCTTCAAATGAGATTATTTTTTTATTTTAAATATTTTTTTTATGTTTAAATCTACTTTTAAAAATTAAACAATTAATAAAATACATACATGAATAAACTATAATTAAATAATTACGTTTTCTATAAAGGAATGAAAACTTAATGAAATTATAAAACAAACCAAAAGATGGCGTAACAGACTTGAATTTGTCAAACTGTCAAAAAAAATTGTGTTAAATAATTGATTTTTTTTGTTTTTTTTTTAACTTTTATTTATTGTCTTAAATTGTTTTATTTTAACATTAAATAACTTATAAAATAAACCTAAAGATGGCGTAACAGACTTGAATCTGTCAGTGTCATATAACCTTTTTGTGTTAAATAATTGATTTTTTTTGTTTTATTTCACAGTGAAAAAATGAATAAATTGTAAACAAATCAAAAGATGGCGTAACAGAATTGAATTTGTCAAACTGGCAATATAAAATTTTGTGACAGGTTGTGTTTATTTTTATGAAAAATAAGTCGATTTTATTGAAAAATTAAATACAAAATGTATGTTTTCTGTTTCGTTTTAAGAAATTTTCCATTTTATCCTTATAAATAAATATGCAACGAAACGTTAATTGCAGACAACATATTAACCTCGTTTTCTTTCGTTGCAGGAGATGGAGACATCGAGTCTTCGCCGAGGCAGAGGAGACAGAGCGGACAAGGTAAGAGGACGGCGTAGATGTCGATGATGGACGGAATACCATCGGTATACCGTCCGCAAGAGCATCTGGAGATTGTAAATAGCATTTAATGGCGATTACGCAACGCGAGTAACGCACGAGAGCGAAATTTATACGTAGCGCAATTAAAGAAAAAGAAAAGAAGAAACATAAACGGATATTTTTATTTTCGACAGCAAGCGTTGCATAACCATTTGAAAATGCGGTATTCTTCATTTATTTATTATTATTTTGTCTGCATCGTAACGTCGCGAAGTTAAATGTCAGAGGGTCCTGGACACGGAAACCCGAAGGCTGCATAAAATTCGCTCTCTGAATTATGGAAAAACGAACGAACGTTATTTTAATTATTTTCGCCTGTACAAAATGTCAAGGATGGAAAAATTTGCCACCTCCTTCAACTCTTCTCTACTTCTTCGATCATGCATATTTCAATTTCATTTTCTCTTGTGTACATTATGTCTTACGTAATTTTTGCGCATTAATTCACCATCCTTTCTTTGTTTGTATTTATCTATTTTTTTTTCCTCAATTTAATATACATTTTACGTTTCCGTTCGCCGTTGTTTAATTCGTCGGCTGCAACTAATAACCCGTACATTATTAGTTGATTGTAAAGTTAAACGTTTTGTTTTTTTGTTTGCATCATATTTTTTTTGTAGCTGTTTATAATTTTTGTTTGTTTTTTTTCCTTCTCTTCGTCTGTTTATCGGTTCATAATAATAATAATACGAAAATATCGAACATTGCGGTGAAGGTTCTATTGCGAATGCATATAATTACGATTCTACATAAGAAAAGCGAACCGCAAATTCAGATAGTTTCAACAGAAATCCTTAAATAAATTGCGTTGAGCAATCAGAAAACATCTGAATTTAACGTTAAGCTTTTAATAACAAGAAACATATCTCAACTTTATCAATAAATAATTAATTTCTATCATTATTAATGAATCTATGTACATTTATTGAAATATTACAAACTTAAATAATTACAATTAATTTAATTTTCTTCAAGACAAATAATTTTTCGAACAACAACAATTGACAAAAAAAATCAACAAATGTAATATTATTATAATGATGATATAACAATGATTTATTAATAGTATTTTCCTTTCTAGAAATTTATTAATTAAAAATGAAAATAATTAATGTTATGTTTTTTTAATTATGAACAAGGAAACTTGGTTTGCTAGATGATAAATTTGTTTTAGTTATGCAAAATGAATCAAAGAGAAAATTCTTGTATCCATCGCACGACATGAATTAAACAATTCCACCATTGTTTATATTTTGCGTGTGCCGTTATTTTTTCTCTCTTTCGATTCAATTAAACAAAGCGATATTTGTTAAATTTAAACCCGTCGATGATTCAGAATTTTTTGGCATTGACTAATGGCGTTTCGCTGTAAACGCTGCCTCCTCTCACATTATTATTCCCATTGTTTCATGTATTTTTCCATTTCAATGTAAATGTTCAATTTTTTTAAAGCTTACTGTAAATTGAAAATGTTTCAGTGTTCTAATTAACATTTTAAAAGATATTTATAGAGAAAAAATATAAACAAATTAAATTTAATTAAAAAGTTAAATATTTCTAGTGAAATTAATATGTTAAAGAAGGAAACAAATTTCAGAAAATATTTCTAATGAAAAGTTCAAACATTTAAATTTTAGTACAGAAAACAGTACAAATTTAACTTTGACAAAAGAATAATATTGAAAAGTAAAAAATATATATAAAATTTAGAAAAAAAAATTCTTATGATTTGTTTAAAAGTTAATTGAATAAATTGTTGTTTTTGGAGGAATTAATTGATTGTAGTTAATAAATAAAATTGAGTTATGTTTTTTGTGTTGATTTTTAGTAAAAATTTGTAGTAATTTAGTGATTAATCTATTGTATAAATTTATGTCGTGTTATGATTACTCGTATGTGTTTTTTCTTTCTAAATTTATCATATTAATTATGTCTTTTGTTAAATTTTGTAAAATATTGGTCTCTATCTGTCTCTCCTTTTGCTCGGCTATAGATGTCACAACAGTCTTACTGGTGGATAGTCATGGTCGGTCAACTTTCGGCCGTTTCCTGAGCGTAAAACCGGACGTGGGTCTTCTAACTTCCACAGCCCGTACCTTCATACAGGAGGGTGTGACTACCGAGTACGCAACGCAAGTGCTCGGTACGACCCTCGACAACGGACGTTTGTACGCGCACTTATTGACGAAAAGCTCTAGAGTACTGTACGATAATGACTCGCCCACTCGCTCTTATAACGATAAGAAGAAGTGGAACATCGATCAGAATCTCATCGACAAAGGCAACTTCGTCAAGAACACCGATTACATCTCCCCGAATCAAGTCGACAAACCCTTCGTCGTTTTTCCTACCACCAAACCCGACCTCTATAAATACAAAGAAACCTTCAGCGAAGAAGAACTTCTCTCTCAATCATCGAACAACGCGCGAGTACCATTCGCCAAAGATTCCGATAGAAACCAGAACAACGTGAAGGTCTTCCAAATCCATCCTCAGAAACACATCGATCTGATCAGGAAAGAAGAAAACGATGAAATCAATGTTATTAGCAAAGATGACATTGAGGCCTCCAAAGTAAAAGAATGGGACAATCTGCCTACATTCACAGTTCGAAACGAATTCTCGCCAAGCGGCTTTAGCTTCTTAGGAGATCTTCCAGAATACGATGTGAATACCGAAAAATCTAAGCCAACAACTGCTGCAGACAGAAAAGCCAAACTCCTGTTCCGTGGAGGAATTCCTAACAAGCAAGACTTGAAAACAGTAACCTATACAGGCTTCGCCGATTTCACAACGACTGTAGGCGATACCGTCATTGTATTTACGCCTCAAACTGAAGAACCGTTAAAAGAAATCAACAACCAAGTGACCAAAATTAAAGGCGAAGCTACATTGATTGAACCCCAAATCGCAACCAAATTGAAAACCTTCCTAACGCACGAACCAGGAATTGCCACTAAAACAGTTGAAGGCCACAAATTGACCATGCAAACTCTCCTTCCAACCATGGTTATAGACGCTGCAACCCGTAAAGCTAAAAACGAGCAACTCGATAAATACCACGTAGAAGATCAAACCGAAATGGAAGATGAAGCTGAAGCAGTGACCGAAGCAGAAACAGAATCTGAAACGCAAGCCGAAACTGAAACGGAAGCCGAAGATGAAGCGGAAATTGATGAAGACGAAGAACAAGAGGATGAAGAGCACGAAGATAATGAAGCTAAGTTGTCGGTTCTTTTTGAAGAGCAGAAACCGACTCCCGTGTTGACTACTATTGAGACAACAGAAACTGCTACGATTAAATTCACCGATGATATTATTCAATCATCCGAAACGCAACTTCCTCCGATGCTGTCGCGACCATCCGAAGAGGAAATATCTAAATTCTTCAATATACTGCAACAGCAAGAAGCTCAGAAGGAGACTCAACCTTTGAACACGGCTTCCACTATATTCTATGATGAAGAACCAAGTACCATGAAAGAAGCGTTCGGTGGAGCCACTACTATCTTCTTTGAGGATGAGCCAACTTTGATTGCGCAAACCACAGAATCTCAGGAAGAATATGCTACCACAACTGAAGAGGAGGAGGAAGAAGAAGAAATTTTAGAGAGACAAACCACTGAAAACGCTGTAGCTCATACTACTCACAAAGAACCTGAGACGACCACTCATGAAGAACCCACTACTACAACGACGACAACAGCTAAAACCACAACAACAGAGCGTGAGGAAGAAGTTACCACTCAAGAGCAGCAAGAGGAACCTGCAACTGAAGCGCAACCCACTGAAAATGAAGAAGAATGTGCGGATGGACAGAAGATTGTTCCTGTAACTTTGCTGAAAACTTTGACTTACGTTACTACTTATTTCATTCCATTGGAAACAAACAACGTGGAATCTACTTCTACTTCAGTCAAATTCAACGAGGTCGTTTCAACTGAAACCACTTTCAATACCATCGATTGCACTGTACTTCCTTCCATTGTTGATACCACTATTATTCCAAGCGAAATAATCACAACGACCACCGAAGAAATTACAACAACTGAATCCGAACCAACCACAACTGAACAGTTAACAACTACTGAAGCTCTAGAAACGACTCCTTTCGAAATTACTACAGAGAGGAGACACGTTACCGAATCCGAGCCAGAAACTACTGAATTAACCACCGATAGTGGAGAGGAAATTGAACTACTTTTCAAGACCTTATACACAACTTACACGTACTTGACCACCTTCTTCCAAGAATCGACATCTTCGATTTCGAGCAGAAAAGTTGTGGTGACCAATGTGATCACGTCCACGATAGAACCTGGCATGGAGATGTCTGATGATGCTGTGAAAGGATTAGTATCTGGTGGTGACTTCAAAACTAAAGCTGTAAGTTTCGAAGATTTCGAAATCTCGCCGAGCGCCGTCGGTATTGGCAGTGCCACAAATTTGCCGGTTTTGAATGAAGAACAGGAAAACGCAGTAGAGGCTACCCCTGCTTTGAGTGATGATCTCGTAAATACAGCGATTAAAACTTATTATACAACGTACACTTATTTCACCACGATTTTCGTTGATGGCGAAACTGAAATCTCCAGTCGCACTGAAGTTTACACGAATTTTGTGACACCAACTCAAGCGGTTGAAGAAATTAAACCCACTGTAACGGTCAGATTCGGAGACGATGAAGGAATAATAACTGATGATGAATCTTTGCTGAAGAGTAAAATACAAGCTCTGAACATTTCGCCGGATAACGCTTATAACAGTACGATTAACAGGCAGAAATCTGAGAATGAAAATATTATTTTGGATAACAATATACTGCAAAGTAAGAATTATCATGCCATTGAGGGAACGACAACAGATTCTAATGATTTATTAGATTTGAGCGAGTACGAAACTATTTCTACTATGGTCACAGATGTACGAAGCAGTACTTCTGAAGGCGACAAAAGGGTGATTAATGAAAATTCCAATGGAGAAGGCAATGTTTTGTTGGATGATCAAATTGTATCGGAATCCAATAACGAGTCCGAAATTATTCCATCGCCCACGCTTCTTTTGCAAACCAGTTACACAACATTCACTTATTTCACTACTATGTATCAAGGAACCACGGCCAGCAACGTCGTAAGTCGCTTGGAAACAGTGACTAATGTTGTAACAGAAACTTTAACTCCAACTAAAAGTTTATCAGTAGAAGATTTGACTCTACCCATAACATATTACACAACTTACACTTATTGGACTACGCTTTACAAAGATGGAACTACTAAGATTACCAATCGAGAAGAGACTGTTTCCAATATTGTCAGCCCAACTGAAACTGCTAAGATCGAGCCGACAGTGTTGAATGATTTAATAAAACCCACGCAAGTCGATGGTGAAGATTTAACAACTTTTTATACTACTTTCACCTATTTCACTACAGCTTATAATGGAAGCAGCTCAGTAATCAACAGTCGGTTGGAAACTGTTACAAATATTTTGAATAAAACTGAAGAGATTGAATCTAATCATATAGCAAGAGCAATTGGGCAAGCTAATGCCAATAAAATTGAGGAAGAGAAACCAAAGCCTACTGAAATTTTACCATCAATTAGACCAACTGGATTATTGTCTACAATTGCTTCAACAGTAGAAAATGAAGGTATTAAAACTATTTTATCCACTGATGTATATGGAACATATATTGATGGACTTTACGCAAAGGTATTGGAGAGTACCGAAATTATAGTTACTCCTACTGTGGCTCCTTCTGAGAAACTCAAACCAACTGGTGTTGTTAGTATCAATCAAGGTAAAGTTGTGGATGTTGATGGTATTAGCACTCTGTTCTACACGACTCAAGCTGTTGGAACTTACATCAGTAATCTTTATGCTCAAGTCATCGAAAGTACCAGTTCTTTAGTGGTAGATGAAGAAAAGAAGGCTTTACAAACTGATACACCGGCAACTCAAAGAACCGGATTAGTAAGACTTATCGATGGATCGATTATTCACTCTGATACAACCATAGTATATCAATCTAAAGTCTTGGGAACGTTGATCGATGGAACTTATGCTCATATAATTGAAAGCACTTCAAGCTTTATTACAAAATCAGCAGAGCCAGTAATCACTCCGACTGCAACTGTATTAGAAGAAATTACACCAACAGCTTTACCAATAGCTCCATCTCCTGTAGTTATAGAAGGTTCTATTAGTGATTCATCTAAAGTTGAGGAAGACGATACAGAATCACCTGAAGAAGAAGAAGAAACAAGCACTGAGGACGGAGACAATACCAGAGTCAAATCCAGGTTAACGTTCTCATCTCGCAAAAGAACATTTACTCCGGTGATCAGACCGTTTGCTTCGAGACCTAAACCGACGTTTGCTCCGAAACGTAAAGGAAGTAAACCAAGTGCGACAACAATAACCAGAAGCGATTTCACGCCAACTGTAACAGCGATTCCAGCATCGAAATCCAGAGGTTTCGGAAATAACAGAAAGAGTTCTTCATCGATTCAACCAGCTTCAGCCTCGGGAAGCCGCAGATTTACTAGGCCTAAATCGAGCACCTTTGCTAGTAACATTGGTCCATCGTCTACTTACTCTCCTAACAGAGGAAGAAGTTCTGGAAGAGTACAACCATCCTCGGCGTTCGGTTCGAGTTCCCGTAGAAGCGGTTTCCGATCCTCCACTCTATCATCTTCCATTCCAAGACCCAGCTCTGCCTACAATGGCAACAATAGATTCAGAATTAGACCAACATTGGCATCCACTTTAAGCAGAGGTTTGAATACCGTTACCGTACCTTCGGTGGTTAGCGACGAAGAAAACGATTTGACAACTCAAGTTACCGATAATCCAGAAGATTTGGAAGCTACCACCACCGAATCCTCCTCCAGGCGCAGTCAGAACCCTCTGCTGAAATTCCGCAGACCGCCAATTGCTAGACCACCGACGACTCCAAGAAGTCTCAAGGGTAGCAAGAACACCAAGAAAGTAACGACTACTGCTAAACCTGCCGCAAGAAGTCTATTCAATCGACCAAGTTCAAATTCCATACAGAATAGAGCAAGGCCTAATAATGGGCTGTTCCCAAGAAGGAATCTATTTACCACTACAACACCACCACCGGAGCCAGAAGAGGAGGAAGAAGAAGAAGAAGATTTGGCCGAAGATATTGATTATGGAGATCGCGATGATGAGGACGATGATACAGAATACGAAAGTTCAGTGAACGATGAACAAACAGAAGTTGCTCCTGAACAAGCGAGAAACGGACGTGCTTTCTCTCCAATTCAAATAAGACCATTCGCTGGGCTAAAAAGGCGCTCCAAGAGAGAAACAGCTTTGGATGCATTCACTCAAATTCAGATCCGCGAGAAGAGGCAGTCTTTCTCACGCTTCAGACGGCCCGGTCTTCAACGAACTACAACGACCACTGAAGCTCCACCACCACCTGAAACTGAAGCTCCTAAGAAACGTGGAAGATTTGCACCAAAACCAAGAATACACGAACGCGCCCGTACTGAACACACTCGCAATGAACACACGACGCAAAGAATCGCTCCTTCGAGACCAACACACGGTAGATCTCAATTCACATTAAGAGATACCAACTCGAGGAGCAGCTTCAAAAGACCATCGACTGAAGGCTCGAGAATCAGGAAGCCGACTCCAAGACCATCGTCGAGGTCAAGATCACAGACTGAAAGTAATTCTAGACCTAAAACAACGAGCAGAGCTAGACCGAAGAGCCCGAGGAGAGGAACTACCGCCAGCAGACAACGCGCCAATAATCAAAACAATCAAGAAAACGAAACGAACTTTGTTCTTCCTAAATCTGATGGAACCATCACGGTTACTCATCAAATACCCATTGAAGTAACCATTCCTGTTGTAAATGGTAAGATTACCGAATACAGAAATGTTGTAACAGCACAATTGAGTACGGAAGTCTTGACACCGAAACAATACTCAACAACAACGAATCCCTACGGAAAAGACATTACGGTACTTTTAAGTGAATCAACAGGATTTGGAGCTAATGGAGCAACGCAAATCACTAAATATACATTGAACGAGTCTCCAACCACCACAGTGATCTTCACTCCAACAACAATCCGAGGTAGAAGAACCTCTTTCTCACACGTAATCCCAAGCACAGTTTACGTTGTCGAACCTGTAGTGAACACAATCGCTCCTCCACCGTTAGCGCAAGGTCCTCTAGCCAATATACTTCTTTCACAATTATTACTTGGAAACAATCCAATCCAGCAACAGCCCAATCTTCTAGGCTTGCAAAATCAAGTGGTAGCAGGCACTCCAACTACTGAATATAAAACAAGAACTACAACCTACGTGACTACAGTGACATCTGAAACCTCAACGGTAATTCCACTTACGTTCAGAGGAAAAGAGATATTGACGACAATCATAGATTCGAGCGTTAACGTGATTACCGCCACCGAATTCTTAACTGAAACTGTTGTCGTTACACCAACTCCGTTGCTTCAACAGAATAATCAATTAAACAGTTTACTGGTTCCTTTCTTATTGCAACAACAACAGCAGCAGCAACAACAACAAGTATTCCAACAACCTAACATATTCCAATCGCCTGCTGGAGTTCTAAATTTAAATAATGAAGAGTTATTCAAGCAATCGCTGTTTGCCGCTCAAGATAAACAGAACTTGGCTATCGAAGATGAGGCGATTGAGAGATATCAAACCGTTGATGATGTTACTGAACCTCCCAAGAGGAAGAGTTCAAGAAAGAAGAACAAGAAACCGACGCCAAGTCCACCACCGAAGGAGACGAGCGTAATAACTCTTTACGTCTCTGGAAGAACTCCTGGTGAATTCAGTACCATACTCTCAACTGTTGTGGTTGGTGAAGATAATAGAAAGAAGAGGGAAGCAAGTTACATTCCTGTGGAACCATCGAGAGTTATCCCGCAGATAATCCTGACAACTTTAGATCAGCATTTGATGCCTGCAATTGGAGACTTTGATTTCCCTCAAGCTTCGATTCCCACGGAGAGTTTGGAGAATGTGATAGATGTGAGCAAGCAATTTGTTACTGAGAGTCCATACATTAGACCAACTAAAGCGAAGATTGCAATAAACCAATCTTCCGGTAATTTTTTAGCGTTGTAGACCTTGATGGGTTCGCCCCACTCATGCCAAAGGTCGAAGTGTCGAAACTCATTTACAGGGGCATAAATTACGTTTCGAAAGCACAAATTGGCAAGCAAAATATCAATAAAAAACAAACAAAATTTAGAATTAAGCGAAGCACTGAGAACACTGTCCGTCCCAGACGGGTGGTGAAAAAATTAGTTAGGGTACAACCGAGACAGAGCAATACGAATTCAACGAATTTCCATGTTGATACGAAGGAAGAGTACCTGGGGCAGCCTTCGGATATACCGAAGAACTACCACAGGAAGCGGATTATTGTTAAGAAGAGGAAGAACAGGAGGAGAGTTGTTGTTACTAAGAAGAGGATTTTGAATCCTTCAACGAAATTGAATGAGGATGAAGGAGTGGTTGTTAAACCTACCAGAAGGGTTAGGGTGAGGAAGATCAAGCACACGATTAGTCCGATCTCCCAAACGTTTGCTAGTACTACGGAGACTTACTTCAGTAGCTCCGAATTCAGTACTAATCACAGTGAGAGTTTTAAAGATTTAGCAAGTACTGATGATTTCAATAGCTTAGAAAATAAATTAGATGTAAATGAAAATAAAGATGAATACAAAAATGATAAAGAGGAGGAGGAGGATGAGGTTGATGAAAATATAGATAATAACGAGGAAAATGAAGATAAAGATATTGATGAAGACGATGAAAATGATGATGATGAAAATGATAAGAAACATATCAATGATGACAAAATCATAGAAGATGCAGATATCGATGATGAAAATAAGGATGTAGATGATGGAGATAAAGAAGTAGATGATGAAGATGATGAAAATGATGAAAATGAAGAAAAAAACATAAATAACAAAAATAAAGATAATGACGACAAAGATATAAACGAAAATAAAAATATAGATGATGAAGATGTAGATGATGACGATACAGATATAAAAGATGAAGATGAGATGGAAGAAGATAAGGTTTCGGAAGCAAGCGGGATCGAACATATGCAAGAAGTTGTAACACCGCCCGTTTCGGTTGATTCAGAAGAGGATCTTGAAGATGAAACGCAAACTGCTAACTTCATAGACTTGGATTCGTCCACGGAAACGCACAAGTTTTTCGAGGACAGCGAAGAGAATTTGATCACGAATAAATCCTTACCAGAATACGAACCATTCTTTCCCGAAATATCCGAATCCATCGATGCGTCAGGTCTTCTAGCGAAGACGACGGTGATAACGGCAGTCGAGACAATCACGAAAACAACACTGCAAAGTAAATTACGTACGTACACTTTTGTCGTTACAAGGGTGAGTGGCGATGAGCAAGTAATTACTTCGACGACCGAAGTTAAACCGCACACGAAGACAGTAACTATCACTGAACCTACAACTAGATACACGACTTTGACTCTACTTGACTTGGACGCTACTGAAACTATACCTTTTATACCAATGACTGTTACCCCATCCATGGAATCCTCAAAAGAACCTAGCATCCAAGGTAAGAACTAAATTTTCTTAAACAACATCAACAACAACAACATCATAAAAAAATGTACTTACTTGTAAAATATCAAATTCACTAATCTTGCATGCAGTAGATACTCATTATTTGTTCTTTTCTCGTTTTTTGTTTTTTTTTTTATTTGTTTATTTGTAAATACTTGTACATTATTACATTTGTAAACTGAAGTAAGATTCTCGACTAATTCGGATGTTGGTGTAGATGATAGAGGTAGAGCTTTAGAGGAGGCAAGATACAATTTAGCTACTAGAGTGATGTCCAATGGGGTGGAGTTGATTGTAGCTGGAGACAAGAGCACTCTTCCAGGAGATTACAGGAGAGTGCTTCCGAACACTCAGAAAGCGGTCACACTGAAACCGTCAACTGTTTCCAATAACATGATGATGGTAATACCAACAAATGTAAGAATATCCATATAAAAAGATAAATTGTATATTCATTCAATTCTCTTTTAGATTGAAAGTTTGTCATCATCTTTGTATCCAAATCAATTCGTTACAAAGACCTGCTTGACCACTTTCACTTACTTGACCACTTATCTGGACAATGGAACTACAACTGTGTCTAGTCACGAGCAGGTTGTGTCCAATATTGCTACGGAAGAAAGGAATACAGGAAAAATCCTTGCGACACCAACGATGGGAATCACTTTAACTCAAGTTAGTAATATTACTTAATAATTTAATATTTTTATTAATTAATTTATATTTATTGCAGTATCCAAAATTGGAGGTTGGAACTTTCGTGACAACTTACACTTATCTCAACACGATTTTGGATGGTGAACAACCGTTGGTGGTAACATCTAAAAAAGTTGTTACAAACACCGTGACAGCTCCAGATGA
This sequence comes from Nicrophorus vespilloides, assembly GCF_001412225.1. NCBI lineage: Eukaryota > Metazoa > Arthropoda > Insecta > Coleoptera > Silphidae > Nicrophorus > Nicrophorus vespilloides. The sequence goes on along the minus strand of NW_017096134.1, from coordinate 145,375 downwards.
TTACCTATCTCTGTTCAGATCAAACGAAGAACCCATCAAGCATACAAACACCTACTACAGTACAATTGGATTGGAGAAAACTTTGTATGAGGGCCAAATTTCCAAAGTTGTGAGCACTAATGAAGTTGTTACGCAAGTCGTGATAACTGAGTCGGTTCCTGTTAAAGCTACAGCCACGATGACTTCTTACATAGCGGTCGATAAACCGCAGGAATCTGAAACGGTGAAGACGTACTTTGTGACTTACACTTATAACGAGACTCTGGTGGATAATGGAAATACGGTGACTAACCGAAGAGTTGTGACTTCAAGTGATGTAGTCACGGAAAAGCTATTCTTGCAGCCGAAGAGTATCATCAACTCAGCACCAATTGCCAACAAAAAAAAGAACGAAGCTTTGAATATTTACGCAACAAAGACTTATTTCACCACGTTCACTTATCTGACGACTCTGGAGACTGTAAGAGATAATAACACTAGTACAGTGATAAACTCGCATTCCAAGATCGTTGAGAATATTGTCACTGAATCTGTGGATCATCAGCAGTTCGATAAGAAGGTGTTGAACTCTTTAAAGAAGGAGGTCAAAGAGGGTGGAACGAGTATCACAAAAGTGGTAACCTTAAACAATGGCCAAAAATTAGAAATTACAGCGGTACCAAAAATCAAACCCACCAAAGTTTTACCCATTGAGAAGACGAAGATGCCAGAAATTTCGAGCTCGACTCCAGTAATCGAGTCCTCGAAACCAAATGTTATAACCGGATCGACCATCATTTTCGTCGATGACGATCCATTCGCTCAAAGCACACCCTCTATCAAGACGAAGTCAAAAAACGCGTTGAACTCTCTGCTGAGTTCAGAAATCGTTAAGCAGACCAAGCGAAAGGTTGCCCCAACTAAGTCTTCCTCAGCGAAAGCTGAAGGAAGCACGAAGAGGAAGCCTGGAACGAACAAGGTGGCCAAACCAGCGGCAGCCGCAAGTCCCGTTTCAAGCTTACTGGGTTCAATCAACATCCAAGCCTTGACGCCTGTTCTGAATGCAATGGCTGGCCTCATCCAACACAATTTGAAAGCGCCTCGACGAAACGATACTGTCGTAACGACGACGACACCTAGAGTCGAGGTAGTGGAGAATGAGGTGCAGAACAGGTCCCCCATCTACATACCAGTTGGAGGCTTAACGGACATCGAGACAGCAGAGAGTGAAAATATAGCCGTAAGTTGGCACGACATGAAGAACTTGATAGGAAAATCAACGCACGAAAGTCCATTATTGACCGGTGGAATACCAATTTCACCTGGCGAAATCATCACAACAAATTCGGACGTTATCGTCGGTAAACCTGGAAGAATCGGTCCAAGGATACCAGCCATTCCTTTGATCAATCCAGATGCATCCACCATTAACCCACAAGACATTCAGGGAATGAAACCACCCCCAGCACCTGTAAGTTGGCTCAAAAGGTACACCGAACAGCCAAGCGTAAATCACGCATCCAACAACGATTACGAAGGATCTCCTCCGAAAATACCAATCAGAGGTGCAAACTTGGTTCGCAATAATAAACCACAACATACGATTCCTTTCTTGAAGAACTCTGAAATCGATTTGATCGTGCGTCCGTCTCAAATTTTACTTCCCGAAGTAATCGAAAGATCGACAGGTCAACCTTTGTTGGTTAATATTCAACCATCTCAGGTGGCTTTTGTCAACATTCCGCACAACAGGACGACGGCTCTTATATACGGAGGATCCACTGAACCTCACGTCAATGGTCAATACTTCGATGATCCATCGCCGTATCCTCAACCAGAGTTTTCGGCGATTGAAGCCTTCAACAACGGAGTACCTCAATTCGCTTCAGTCTACAATCAAAAGGAAGTTGGCGGTGTTATTAAAGTTGCAACGCATTCGATGCCAATAAGCGAGATCCGTCCATCCAGACCGCTCATCCACATCGAATCTCACGTCAACAATCACGATATTAACGTTGATGTCCCACCGTTATCCTTCAGCTTGATGAATCAAGGAAACGATTTCAGTGGTCACATTATAAACCATGCGGACGTTCAGCTTCCATCATTACCATTCAACATTGATAAACATGCAAATCAACATAGACCAAGACCACCATTACCCGATCTGAAGGATTACTTGATACCTCCACCCATGCAAGGCGCTTACAATCGTCCTTCTATTCCAATCAATTTGGATGATATTGGTGATCACACTGATGACGATTTACCAAATGAAGCAGGAGAAGTTATCCAAGAATCTAACAGTAGACCTCTTATTCCGGGACAGGTGCCGTTCGAGGTGCTGAAAGCAAATGCCACGAATTACGCTCAAGAAAACGAAATCATCAATTTCAAGCCGAACATCGAGCAGCCAAGACCTTTCGATCGCAGATCGACGACCCCTCCACCATTGACCAACGAAGTGTATCCAGAGCACAGGATCACGAATCAAGCAAAACCGGTGCACCACACTCCAAGGCCGCAACCAAACTTTATTAAATTCCCGAGCGAACCGAGACCAATCAACAGGATCAAACCGAACGAAGAAATTAACAGACCCACAGTACCGTTCGGCGTTCGTATTAAACCCATGGATATTCCATACCAACGACCAATTCCTACTAGCAACAATAACATGGGAGTGCTCAGGTATCCACCGAATAATCAATACGTGCATAGATATCCAGAACGACCATCAATTTCTCATGGTAACGTTCAAACTCGTTATCCACCACATGGTAATCAGCAATTTACCAACACGAAGAACAATAACTATGGTTCATACACTATACCTCCTACTGTCTTCAACGGAACGTATCCCACTTCGTTATTCACTATTGCACCGAGCATTTACAACCCCGGAGGAAACTTGTTCACCGTGCCATCAAATCCGGACAACAAATTCCAGCAACATCCTCAGGTGAATAGAATTAAATTGAACCAAGGCGAAGTACAGAGACCGACAGTTCAGTTTATCCCGAACGCTCATGAAGGAGTACCCAAAGAAAACGAAATTCGTCGTCCACAAGTTACCAATGAAATTATCATTCACGAAACCACCACCCAGAGGATTGTACCAACAACAAATAGGATTCCAATCCGCGAAGGAAACTTCAAGAAACCGCAACCTCCTGTTAACAATATCAAACCAAACGATAATGCTGGATTGATCATTTCGCACGAGTTCAGCAATTACGTTAAACCGATAGTTTCGCAGCACGTTGTTAAAGAACCAACGAACAACGTTAATCCGGGCGTGGTATTGCAGCCTCGACCTCCGATTGTGCAGAATGTATTCGGTAGCAGGATCGAGGGAAATATCCATTTGCAGACAACGTCTAACAAGAAACCGACTGTTTCTCAGGGAAGCAGCAACAAGGAAGTCTACGTAAGAGAAAGTCACGTTCCAAATACAGTTGTGCAAAGGCCCGAAGTTGTTGCAAAACCTATACAGGTACAGCCGAATCTGGTAGCGAACCACAGCACGATTACTAAAGGAAAATTACCGGAAGTTATAGAAACGTACAGGAAACCGATTCGCGTTATCAATAATAAAGGTGTTGGTGTATCTTCGGAAATTAAAGTGTCGAACGCTTCTTCAGCTGGTGGAATTGTCGTCAGACCTGAGAACCAGCAAACCAACCAGATTAACCACAAAGAATCCAACGTTATTATTCAGCCAGGTCCAAATATCTATGCTAACGTGTTCGAATACACCAGACCACCACCAACGTCTGAAAGGAAACGATACAGCACGACAAGACCGAGGATCACCTCTTTGCCCATTGATACCAAACCAAAGCCAGGACCAAATCCCTCCTCTCAAACGGAGCAACCGTTCAATCGCGTTTACACCAAATCCACAAGCAATTACTTTGGAACGCAAAACGTGGTCATCAACAGCACACCGAAGTACAAACTTAACATCGGCGAAATCGAGAGTATCAACGAGCATTTCGCTAATACCACAATGTACGATATAGAAATAATGAAGCCACCACCGCCGATTGTACCAGAGGTAAACATGGTTCCTCCCAAAGTCGAAGTGTTAACACCAACCGACTTAGAAACTCAAGCGAACACTCCGAGACCTTATTTACAAGGAATCAACGAAGTTATTGGTATGAAACCTCCGGTTAAACCTAATTACTCGATCGAAATGCATCCACCGAAACCGGTGCCAACGCAAGCTGTGCGAATCAGGAGACCATCCACAAGAAGAACAACAGAATCTCCACTCACTAAATTGCAAACTTACTGGGATCAAACTGTACCAACAACAACACCGACGATAACGAATAAACCTAAGGTGACTATTCATTATCCGGAAGTTAAACGCAACAGAACAACTCCAAATTACTTTGAAATTACAAGGAAACCGTATTTGGAAGTTCGTAGAAACAACACTAAGTTGCAAGAAGAAGTGACCACAACTACTTTGAAGCCCGTTCGCGTTTATACTGAAATGAATAGGACTAAGATCAGCGATAATCTGAATACCACCAAAATACAGGAAGTTATGATAAAAAGTAAGTTCAATTACACGGAAATTGTGAGAAACAAAACGAATGTTGTTACAACGACTACTGAAGTGGTCGAGGAAACAACGACGACCACAACTGAACATACAACGACAACTACCACTGAAGCGACTACTCCTAAACAAATTGTAATTGAGGAATCGGTGAAACCGGTAGTTAGAAATGAAGTAACACCTACTTTGAAGCATACTCCTATTTTACCAACTGGTACCGTGGAAACTGTAGAACTCGAGTTACCAGTGCCTACCACGACTAGAAGAAGGGTTGTTACTTCCATATTCAAGAGGCCGATCAATGCTAAACCAATTCAACCCACGCAAACGTCAACTGTAACAATAACCATAACAACTGTTGTTAAAAGTTTGGGTGGTCCACCATCTACTATCACAAGATTAATCACAACGACCGTTCAAAGCAACATCGTTGATACAATAACCGAATTCCATACGTTGCTGAAGCCGACGACTATTGCAGAAACCATCACCACGACGATAAAACCATCCACTTCTTCTTTGTATCCAAGCGACGCAACTTACGGAGCTTATCCAATTAAACCCACTGCGGTTATCGAACCAATTGAACCTACGATCATCATCGAAGGTACTGCGAGCAGCGAAGACGAGTTGGAAGATTTCATTATCCGAGATACCGATCCACCAATCGTTGAGGAACCGTCCAACGATAGTGAATCTTTCTTCGTCGTTATGAACGATAAGAACCAAGGAAGCATCGTGAAGATTCCCAAGGAGAATCGCGAGACTCAACATCGCGATGAGATGATCGCAAATAACGAGGTGAATCGCATTCTGAGTGGAGAAATTATAATCGCTCATCCACCAAGTCTCGACACGAACATCATTATCAGCGATAAGTGTTTGCCAGAGTGCAAGCCCTCTAGGAATGAGCTGTGCCAGAGGGTGGAGGGTGTTATGAGATGCGTCTGCAGGCCAGGATTTGCAAGGATGTTCCCGGATAGACCGTGTAAACGTATGATACAAATTCATCTTGATTATATTCGATTATGGTATTCATTATTATTTTATGTTGCAGCAACGTACACGTATACTTTGAACATAGTCTTGGATAGGCATGGAAAGGATAAATTGCACTACTCGGATTCCCTCAACGATACTTCGAGTACGCAATTTTTGAAACTCGCTGAAGCCACGCAGGATGGGTTACATAGGATGGTCATGCAGTCAGATTTCAGGGACATCTATCACGGTGTCAGCGTGAAGAAATACGAACCTCTAGCCGATTCCGATGCTGTTTTAAATATATTCACTTTACAAGTATGCATTAAACATTTATATTTTACCATATTTACATCAAATGTTAATTAAAAGATAGTACATAAATTAATATAAATTATTATAATAGATATGTTATTTCAAATGATGATTTTGTTGTAGCTTTCGGATAATACAGATCAAACTCGATTGGAGGATGTCTTCAAGAAGTATCTGAGGAATAACAATTACAGTTTGGGTGGAACCGATGTCTACGCTTCCAAAGAAGTTTTGAACCATTTGCGAGCCGAAGACTTCGATGAATGTTCCGATTCCAGATTCCACGATTGCTCCGAACACTCGCAATGCTTCAATTTGCGAGGAACGTACACTTGCAGTTGTCGCGAAGGATTCGCGGATCTCTCCGAGAATATGCTGTACCCAGGTAGGATTTGCTCTGCAGAGTTGATAGGATGTGAGAAGTGCCATTACCATGGTACTTGTTACACCAGAGACGACGATCAAATCCTTTGCGAGTGCTTCCAATGGTACGCTGGAGATTCATGCCAAGTCAATCTTAAAGGTTTGTAAAATAGATTGAAAATTTAGTGATTTTATTATTAATTTCATTGTCGTTGCAGTGCTGCTGATTGCTTTAGTGACGCTAGGAGCAATACTCTTCACTCTATTGATGATTTGCATAGTGATAACCTGCGCCAAACGGAAACCGAAGCAAAATCCGATGAGTTTCTTACCACAAAGGGTTCCGGTTAGAAGAGGCAGTACGATCGACAGGAGGGCCATGATACAGGACAGCAGTTCCGAATCTGGTCACTCCGATACGCTTCCGTACGTGCCAAAGAAAGCTCCAATCAAAGGAGCCCTCAAGAAGCCCAAATACGAAGACCAAAAGGACCGTTCGTTAACTGTCATGATCCCAAGAGCCAAGTACCATCCGGCTCCGCCAACATCACCTCAAGTCAACAAGAATAGCAATTTTGAGAAGAGGAAGATGTCGGCTGGGAGCAGCAACGAGGCTAAATTGCTGAGTTACTTGGATGCCGGTCCATCTCCTAACAAAGGTGACCAGAGGAAATTCAGCAGGGCAAGTGACAGCTACGCCGGATCCAGAAAAACATCAGGTATGATCATTAGTTTAAATTGCTTTCGATTTATTTATAACATTTGTGATTTGGTTCTAGGAGCTTTGGTATCGGCTGGATTCGAAGTGTCCGCAACTGTTGGACCTAATATGGGCACGCTGGGCACCACTTGCGGCACGGAAGCGGATCGCAGCGAAAACGCAACACTGATTCAGAAAATAAGTGCTGATTTACTCTCAAGTACAGGCACTCCGTCGCAGTTCAACACTCTGAGGAAATCGATTGCGTAAGAAATACGAAATAGGTAATAAAAACAGATTTAACATGGCTTGGTTTGCTTTTGCAGCGACACCGATGAAGAAATCCTAGAGAACTGGCTCGACATAACGCCAAGAATACAGTGAGTTTCTTACGAACAACAACAATTGAGGTGTAATTTGATTTAATTGTTAATCGTTTCAGGACAATATCCGAATCTCGTTCTTACGACGAAACGACAATCCAACCACCGACGAAGACTTTACGAAGCGATTACGACACGAAATCATCGCATCACCATCACGATGTACTTACACAATTCTATTAATCGTATCTGATTTAACACTTCTTTCTTTTTGGTTTTGCAGGAGGCAAATACCATGGCGGAGAGGGATTTGGGTTCGACGTTCTTGCTACCCCACACGCACTTGTACAAACCAGACAGGGTAAAACAAATTTGCAGAAATGACTAAAAAAAAGGCATATGACTAAAACAGAAACAAAAACTCAAACACATTGCAGGGAAGCGACATATCAGGATTCGAATCACTTTAGCAGCAGCAGCAGCAATCAACATCATTAGTAGCAGCAGCAGCAAAGAGACGTCCTTCGTCCCGTTGAGTGTTGAAGCTCAAGGAAGAATCAAAAGTGCCTTATTGTGTGTGCGTGCGTGCGTGTGAATGGTTTATTTATTTATTATTAGTGTGAACGTTCGAAATTAATTTTAATATTGTAACGGAATTAAAATAATATAATACGAAGAAGAAGTAAAAGAAGATGAAGGATTTAGAAGCAAACAGAAATTCACTTCAATTAGGCCATAAAAGCGGGAAGGATTACACTTCCTTAAGCGTGATCAAAACAGAGGGCTGGATTTCGACCGGGTCCAAATCCCGCCCTCCTTTTGATGACGCCCTTTGAGACAAACAAAAAAAAAATAAGAAAAGAAAACGAAGAAAGTTTTTTGCATACTTTTTTTTGTTGATTGATTGAATCTTCTTTTCCGTCTTTTCCTCCGAACAGAAAAACAAATAAATATGAATACTTTTCTCCTTTTCTTTCTATACATAAATACATATGCAAATATATATATATTTTTATTTTTTATTAATTGTGTAAATATTATAGAGTTATTATTATTTATATTTAAATATATTCTGGTCTTTATTTACTATACATGTTTTTTTTATATATAATTAATTAATTAATTATTATTTTTGTATTAATTACATTATTATATTATTATGTTATTAATGTGTAACGAATAAAGTGAAGTGGACAAAGCGTGGATCAATCAATTAGTGGGCAGCGAGATTGAGCTTTGCATGTTCCAGCTGCGCGTTTTCCCAAAGAAATAAATCCAATTATCTCCGTTCCAACATAAACACAATATCATTAATCAGATGATCTTGATTCATATCGGTCCGTTTATTATGCACGTTTGGGCGGAAATAAAAATCAGAAATATTTGTCACCTCGACGGGTGTCGAACATAACATGCGGATGCACGAAAATATTGCCTTTTTCACGTTGCTCCTATTCTGCGCACAGATTTCCGGAGAACAACTTTACGGGTCATTTCTCGAAGACTATTTTTCCAATAAACAATGCACCGTCACGATGCATCTGTGTTGGAAATTTGGTAAGAATATTTACAAAAAAAATAGTTAAATTAAACTTTTTTTAATTAGTTATAGTAAGTATTATTTCTATTATTAAAAAAAATATTTAAAGTTAAAAACTGTAAGAAAATCTTAGCTTAGAATTTTGTTATTTTAAAATAAAATAAGGAATTGGCATAGTTATTTCCAAACATTTCTTTTAATAGTTTCTGATAAATTCAACAAAAATTGGAAAAAACTATTAACATTTTAATATTATTATATAAAATTTAGAACTACCACAGTTCTTACTTTCTTGATTCAAAATCTATACTTATTCCTAGTTTATGAAAACTATATCATTTACTGATCGATTTAAAAATTATTTATTTATATCATTATTATTTGCAATTAAAATTATAAAAAATATGATAAAGTTTTTAAGTGAAAAATTAATCTTTTGAAAATATATGTAATTAATTATTGATTTTGCAGGAGATATTTTAAAAATGCTACGAACTAATCACGAGAGCAAACAAATTGCAATTTATAGGAACAATAAGAAAATGTTTCATTTCCTCGATCATTTATCCACTGATAACATTTTCGTATTGGATATGAACGATTGCGAAAGCTCTTGGAAAATTTTGGACGATGTAAAGTAACACGTAATGAAACTAAATACAAGAATGAATTTTTCACGTGTTCTGTAGATTGACGGTTTTCTGGAGTTCAGGTGGCCTTTGAAATTTGTTTTGTTGGTTGATGAAGAAAACTTTGAAACTCGCTTAAAAGAAAGTATCAATGGTTACAATATATTTCCAAGCAGCGATGTTCTAGTTGCTAAACGAATTGATAATGGTGATTTTCATCTTCTGAAACCTTACCGAATTAGTAGAAACAACGATGCTGGTGATTCTTGCAATTAATGTTTATATCTTTAAGGTTTATTATTACGTTTGTAGTTTGGGAAGATTTCGGGTTTTGGAATTCTACTTTCAAGAAGTCGCCGGTCTTATTGCATTTATCCGATCGTAGACACGATTTGAACGGCACCAATATGAACGTTGGGTTTTTATTCGATGACAATGACACGTGGAACCATCTGGAAGATTACAAGTCTTTAATTCAACAGTTAATTAATCAAATTTGATGAGTGGATATTTCAGATATCCGAGGATAGACACGTTCACCAAACAAAATTACTTAACCATAAAGGCTTTGATGGAGTACTGCAACATCAACATGACAATTGTCTCGGCAGATGTCTGGGGTTATTACAACGCGACCACGAAGAACTGGAACGGTTTAGTTGAGAAAGTCAGAAGCAATGAGGTGCAGATATCTGGATCGTCGCCCTTCTTCACTGCGCAACGCTTCCAAGTGGTGGATTACATCAAAATGCAGAACCCTTTGACCATACAATTCGTCATGAAAAGACCACCAGTTTCTTCGGTTTACAACCTCTTCACGTTACCGTTCAATGCGAACGTTTGGAGATGCTTGGGCATCACCATATTGATTTTCGTTGTTGCAATCTACATAACTTACAACTGGGAATCGAGAACTAATATCAATGTAAACTAAACTTTGCTGATTTTCTTTAGTTGTTAAACTATGTTGTTTGTTTTCAGTTTTCGCAGAAAGGCAGTTTCTCATTCTCCGATGTGATTGTGGTAATCTCCGAAGTTATGTGTCAGCAAGGGACTTTAACTGTGCCCGAATCCACGCCGAGCCGCATCTTAGTCATCTTCCTCTTTACATCTTTCATGTTCATTTACTCTTCCTACTCCGCTTACATCACTGTTGTTCTGCAATCCACCTTCAAGATCACCTCGTACCATACTCTCATCCACTCTCAGATGAAGGTGGGTGCGATGAACACTACTTACATGCCTTACTACGTGTCCCAATCCGAGTCGAAGATTGAGGCCCAGCTGTATAAGAAAAAAATTGGACCAAAAGGATTCTACTCGCTCGAAGAAGGCATGAAGAAGGTGCAGAGTGGATTCTTTGCGTTTCATTGCGAGATTGCCGCCGCTTTCGACTACATTTCAAAGGAATTCACCGAACACGAAACCTGTCGCATTCAAACTCTATATGGATATACTGAAGTATCTCAGTTTTGCTTTTATAATTCTAGTGTTAATCGTACAGTTTTAGCACATGCAAGGATACACTATGGTTCCCAAAAACTCTGCATACAAGAAGATCTTCAAAGTTGGGTACTGTAATCATTCATATTTTCAACTAAATTAAATTAATTGAATTATATTAAACTCGTAGAAGATTGTGAAGATTCTTATTTATCTTTTTTAAGGTTGATGAGGATCGAAGAGTACGGAATTCAAAAACGAAATTACTACCGATATTTTCGCACGCCGAAATGTTACGTTCACGGTGGAGAATTCCAGAGCGTCGGTCTTCTGGAAACCTTCAACGCTTTCATGTTGTTAATCGGAGGATGCTCTATCTCTTTTGTCCTCTGGATGGTGGAAGTCGCTAGATACAGAAGAGCAAATCGCAAAGCTAATCAAGAATCGATGAAACCAAAGAGCACGAAAGGCGAGAAAAATGATCCGCAAGTTTCAGAATCGCCAGAAGTAATTGATTTTGAGTAGAATAATAATTACTATTTAAGGTTTGGTCTTAGCTTAAGTAAGTCTTGATTAGTTTAATTATGAGCTTAATATCAACATTCACTAATCGAATATTTAATTAGTCTTAAGTATATGTAAATTAAGAAAAAGTGCACATTATTAATTAATCTTCTTCATAAATTTATTTCAACTTATTATTCGATTAATTTATTATTTATAACAGTAGAAAATTTTCCGAAATATACGTTCAATAAAGGTGAACTCAATTTTATTCACAGAACACAAAAAACAAACGTAAATTAGTATTGTTATCGTTTTAATTACATTATTAATTGTTTTATTATAAATATTTAAATGTGATGTGAAGTGGACAAAGCGTGGGACAATTAGTGGTAGTGGGCAGCAAGCAAGATTGGTCTGTGCATGTCCCAGCTGCGCGTTTTCCCAAAGCAATAAATCCAATTATCTCCATTCCAAAATAAACAGAACATCATTAATCAACTCACAGATCTTGATTAATATCGTCCAGTTTATTATTACACAAAGCGACCCAAAAATAAATTCAGAAATATTTGTCACATCGTTCGGGGTTGAACGAAACGATGAACGAAAAATTGACTTTTTTCACCTTGCTCCTATTCTGCGCTCCAATTACTGCAGATCATTTGTTCGGATCATTCCTTTACGACTATTTTTTGAATAAACCGTGCACCATTACAATGCATCTCTGTTGGAAATTTGGTAAGATTATATAAGATAAATTATACAGATTTTATACTAAATTTATTTACAAAATATCAATGAACAATTAGCTTTAGGTAATCAAATTACAGGTTTAAATTATATAATTATTTTCAGGTGATATTTACCAAATGTTACGTGATAATCACGAGAGTAAGCAAATTGCAATTTATAGGAAGAACAAAAACAGGTTTCATCTCCTCGATCATTTATCCAATGATAACGTTTTCGTTTTGGATTTGAACGATTGTGAAAGCTCTTGGAAAATCTTGAATGATGTATTAAACGAATAGTAAGAATTATCAAAGTGAATTACAAAGTGTTTTATAGGTGGATAATTTATTGGAATTCAGGTGGCCTTTGAAATTCGTTTTGTTGGTTGACGAAAAAAATTTTAAAAATCGTTTAGAAGAACAGATGAATAATTACAATATATTACCTAGCAGCGATGTTGTAGTTGCTAAGCGACTTGTAACTGGTGATTTTCAACTGTTAAAGCCGTACCGAATAAACAAAATCAGTGATGCTGGTTGGTGATTCTTACAAAGAAAGTTTAGATTTGTACTTGTATTATTTTTGTGTGTAGTTTGGGAGGATTTTGGCGTGTGGAACTGTTCGTTACATGAAACGAAGATGATACCAAAAACATCTCGTAGACATGATCTGAACCTCACTAACTTGGATGTTGGATTCTTGTTTAATGAGATCGATTCGTGGAAGCATTTGGATGATTTCAAGTCTTTTATCCTCTATTGCGTTAAATTTTAAATTATTACTTGTTGTTATTTTAGGTACCCGAGGATAGATACGTTCACTAAACAAAATTTTGGAGCCATAAAGGCTTTGATTGAGTACTGCAACATAAACATGACTGTTATACCAGCAGATACTTGGGGTTATTACAATGAGACCACGAAAACTTGGGACGGTTTAGTTGAGATGATTCAACACAAAAAAATACAGTTGTCCGGCACCTCACCTTACTTCACCGCACCGCGTTTCGAAGTTGTGGATTTCATCAAAATGCAGAATCCCTTTACCGTGCAATTCGTGATGAAAAAACCACCGATTTCTTTAGTTTACAATATCTTCACGTTGCCGTTCAATGCGAACGTTTGGATGTGCTTAGGCATCACCGTAATGATTTTCATTGTTGCAATCTACGTAGCTTACAACTGGGAATCGAAAACTAATAAACGAGTAAATTAAAGCAAAATTTACTGGTTTTCTCTTGTTATTATGTTATATTTCTTTACAGTTTTCACAGAAAGGTAGATTCTCTTTGTCTGATGTGATGCTGGTAACCACTGAAGTTATGTGTCAGCAAGGGACTTTGGTTGAGCCCGAATCCACGCCGAGTCGCATCTTGGTCCTCTTCTTCTTCATAGCCTTCATGTTCATATACTCTTCCTACTCTGCTTACATCATTGTAGTCCTTCAGTCCACCTACAACATTAACACGTACAAAGCTCTTCTCGACACGAATATAAGGATTGGTGCTATGGACACCATTTACATGAGACACTACGTGGAAAAATCGAAGTTAAAGATTCAAGCTGAACTGTATGAAAGGAAGATAGGCCCAAAAGGTTATTATACTTTGGATGATGGAATGAGGAAGATGCGGAACGAATTCTTCGCGTTCCATTGCGAGATTGCCGCTGCTTTCGATTATATCTCTGCGAACTTCGACGAACACGAAACCTGTCGCATACAAATCATGCCCGGTTACACCGAAGTATCTTAATCCATTTACCTATTTCCCAGTGTTAATTGTACGGTTTTAGCACATGCGTGGATACACCATGGTTCCCAAAAACTCTCCCTACAAGAAAATCTTCAAAGTTGGGTATTGACATCATTCATATTCTCATCAACAATTTCCACTAATCACACCTTTATTTATACTATTACTAAATATGTATTTTAGCTTGTTGAGGATCGACGAATACGGAATTCAAAGAAGAAACTTCTTTCGATACGTCCGCACGCCGAAATGTTACAGTCGCGGCGGAGGTTTCCAGAGCATCGGTCTCCTGGAAACCTCCAACGCATTCGTGATGCTGATCATCGGATGCTGCATCTCGATGGTCCTCTGGTTCGTAGAAGTCTTTCAGCACAGAAGGGCGAATCGCGTCGCACCGAAAACATCGAAAAAACCGAAGAGCCTGAAAGCCGAGAAAAGAAATCCACGCATTTCAGTATGTGCAGAAGTAATTTATTTCTTATTAGTTTCTCGTTACCATATAATAATAATAATAATTGTTTAAGGCTTGGTCTTAGATTATATAACACCTGATTAGATTATTTACAACGAGCTCATTACAAACATTCACCTATTTACAAAAAAGGAAGAAAAATAAATAAATCGAATATATATATATTATTATTAGTTAGTTAATAAGTCTTAAGTACAATGAAATCGGAAAACGAGATCGGAAAAAAGTGCGAAATCCAAGTGGAGAGAGTTAGAGAAACGCAAAAGAAAAGATTAAATGAGAAATAATAAGTAGAAAATAAAAAGAAGTAAAACTGCAATAAATATATGTATATATTGTAATGTATAATATATATATTTACACAATTGTTCATTCAACCATTCATTATAATCAATGATTCAAATATCCTTTATTCCTTTCACCTCCTCATCTGTTTATCCCAAAAAAAAAAAGTGTTACAATTACTCGCCGGATCCTTCTTCTTTACATCATTAACTTTTTTCTTCATCATCAATTTATTATATATATTTTTTTTTGTTTATTATTTTATACAACACTACAAAATTTTCCAAAATATATGTTCAATAAAGGAGGATGCTCTTCATCTTTTCTCAGGACACAAAGAAAGATTTAAAAAAAAACGTAAAAATATTTAAACGAAACGAAAAAAATATATATCACGTACAATTATTAAATTATATAAATAAATATACGAGGGGGCGACAATATCGTTTAAGTAATAGTAATACAGATCAGTAATTAAAAACTAGGATACATATCATGAAACGCTAAACGGAATGGACCGAGAAAACACTTCACAGTCATTCCAGCTCGATCATCATCATCGTAGTAATAATAATAATATTAATTATATTTTGGTTTCCTTTAACATCTAAAGTGATGAAAATATTTCTTTGTTCAATCCTCTTACACACGGACCACCACCATTCAATATTTTTTTTTTACTTCCTCATCATACGTACATAATCTCATATCATTATGTATATAAACTGATTCATTTATTTATATAATATATAATTATATTTATAATTGTTGAGACGTGTCCAATAAACCACAACAAACAATCACAATATACAATATTTAACCATTCCTTTCCTTTTTTTTTGAACACTCAATTACGTTAAAGTTTATAAATGCGGTCTGGTTTCTTTTGGGCTCGGTGGATGGGTTGGAGGCTGGTGTTTGAAGGGTTCTTTTTTTTTTGTTATAATGGATATTGCCGGGTGCGTTCATCCACCGAAATTCGTTCACATTCAAAATTTCACGTCGAAATCGAAAGAAACGGAGCGCGCGCGGATGAATACACCCGAAAAGCTACGTACAAAAAAATTAATATTAATTACATATAAAAGATTTGTATCGTTATTATTTATTATTATTATTTTATTACTTTTTTTTTAATAACTTATTACTTTTTTTTTGCATTTTTAGAGAGATTCTTAGCGCGTTCATGAACTATATTCGTTGCCAACTAAAACGGAATGTATCATTGCACATAACATCTTACAAAGTAAATAATTAAGTACAGATATTATTTTTTTTAATATTCTCGAATTACTCGAAGTTACTTCCCTCGTTCGCCTTTTCATCATCGTCGTCTTTATCACATTATTTTTTTTTTTTCATTTTTTACCTTAAACTCCTTCGTGTCATCATAATCTTATGATATTCTCGTGGTTTTCTTTTAACTCCTCATTGTTATACAATATTATGTGAATATATTTTTCTCGTGTTTTCAAATATAATTCTCGCGCGATTTATAATATATATATATATTATAATTCTTGTATTATATATTTATACATATATATTTTCTTGTTTAAATATATTTATATAGTTACGTTTTCCCACACCACACACTGTTGTTTAAATATTATGATACAATATTGTAATTTAATAATTTTTATTTTTACCATTTTTTCCTCCATATATTTAGTAATTTGTATATCGACAAACTAGAAATATATATTATATATTTTATGCATTTTATATATATATATTTTAGAGAGATTTCTTGTATAATAATATTATTATTATATTATATATTTTTTATTTCTTACTCTTTGCTTACTCTGGTTTAAGGGAGGTTGCACTGAGATTATGTCTGAATGAATGCACGTTTCCACCGATGATAGAATTATATAGAAATAGACAAAGAGATGCGTGAACGTAAACGAATCGGAGAAGATTTATATATATATATATAATAATAATTTGCAGTGAGTAATTTGTAAGGGTATATAATAATTACTTGAATGGATTTATTACATGTCGGTTACATTTGGTGGAGTAATAAGAAAGTAATGCGAAAGTAAGGGGCGAAGTTACGGTCCGGAGAAACCGTAACGCCGTTCGTCATACCACGGGTTCCTCGCGCATGAAGTTGATGTTCTGAGAGGCGCAAAAGTCCCGCGTCAGCGGCAAACAATTCAGGTACGAGCATATCTTGCAGTCGTACACCGGGAATATGTAGAAGAGCAGGATGAGGGCGACGAAGAGGAATCCTGCGGAAAGGAGGCACACCCAGATCAGGACGACCTTACGCTTTCGATCGTACGGGCCGAAGGAGACGAACGGGAGCAGCGCGTACGACAGCAGGAATCCGAAGAAGAAACCGAAGAGGTGGGCGTAGTTGTCCACCCAGGGCAGCAGGCCGATCAGGAACAGGGCGAACGTTACTCCTAGCAGTTTTCCCAGAGCTCTTCGCGGTTTCTTCAGCATCGGCCACGAGTTGATCACCTCCACGATCAAGCAGGCAAGCAAACCGAATTGACAACCTGCCGGACCAACCTACAAAACAAATAAAACACAATTTAGAACATATTAAACATTGTTTCCATTAGAATTATTAATGAGAAAAGCGCTATTGTTGTTGTTAGGTAATCTTCACTGTCATCATTCAAATAATCTAAAAAATATGACACCCCAATCTAATTACTAATTATATACCAACATTTGTAGTGTATGTGTTATGTCTTATTCATTTCGTATTAATTACAAGAATTTATGATCATTCCAGTAATTGATAAAAATGCATCACAATTACAGTTTACTAATTGCTGCTACAAATCTCTAATTCAAGACAAGTCAATCAATACAAGAAAAATGAGCAACTGTTACTATTATCGGATTAAATTTGATAAATTTAACAAAAAAAGATGTGTCAATCACTTAACCACTTATGTTAGGAAGTGTTTAAGAAACTGATTAAAGAATAAAACGTTTGTCTAATAAAAAAAGGAAAATGAAATTATAAAATGAGAATTTAATATATACTAATATCAAAAGCAAGACTGTATTAATAATTCTATTGTATTGTGTGTACTTACGTCTGCTCTGTAGGGAACGAAGATGGAACTGGCTAAATTCCCGCCAACGCCTGAACCCATGTAGATGATGCCTATCCTGAGGCTTCCCGTCAGCTTCTCGAGATCTCTCATCAGGAAATACTGTATTAAGATGGTGAGTATTAATTGCAGGATGCCGGCGTGCAGGAACATCGACGTCCAAAGGCGGTAAATTTGGTCGGGCGTTTCGAAGAAGTAAAATGAAATCATTCCGCAGACGTCGTTCAAGCAAGAGACCTGCAAAAAATAACACATTCATAATATCAAAATGTAATTATAAATGTAGCAAAATCAAACCTGTGAACAAAGTGATGCCTCTTCGTGGAACGTTCCCTGCACGAAATCACAATATTCTCTTGTCGTTATCCTGCACTGTCCATGGATGCCGATGCAGCAGGGATGTCCGATGACCTCGCAGACCATGTGCTCGGCCAGATGATCTCTAGGCCCACGTTTCTGCACCGAAGATTGAGTATTTGTTTTCCTGCAAATCGGCCATTTGGTTATGTCGTCTGGCCAGACGTAGGGATGGACGCTGGCCGGAGCATCGCAGAACCTGAGCAGAAGTAACAAATAAGGACTTGATGTTTGATCGATGGATCAATCAGCAAACATACTTAGGATCCAATCCGCAAACGGATCCGGAAATTCGACCTCCTGGACCGGATTCGCCGGCAGACCATTTCTTCCACGTCGATATAATTTTCTAAACAGAACAAATAAAAAACATAATGATGTAACCATATATTTATCTGCGTTAAGCATTTATGTTGAAGCACGCTAAATGTTCTTACCGTCGGCCTTAGTCCTCGGACCAGTTGGTTCGCAAACAATTTAAAGGAATTAATGTTTAGTATGACAATTCCACGAGACAACAATAAATACAAGGTTTTTTTTTTTGTGAAAGAATTTTGAACTTACTGAACAATCCGCTTGCGATGATTGCACGCACCCGGAGTCGTCGTTGCGGATGCAGCAGGCCGTCTCCCGTTCTTTGGCCCTCGTCATTTCGATCTTCTGCAGGATGGTCCGATCCACCCGCATGCAGGGCGCGAACTTCGCGCCCAGAT
Organism: Nicrophorus vespilloides; assembly: GCF_001412225.1. Classification (NCBI taxonomy): domain Eukaryota; kingdom Metazoa; phylum Arthropoda; class Insecta; order Coleoptera; family Silphidae; genus Nicrophorus; species Nicrophorus vespilloides. The sequence continues at coordinate 126,624 of NW_017096134.1, read as the reverse complement.
GTATCAGATCGGCGGCCCGAGGACCGAACCAGAAGTTCGCCGGTTCCTTGTAGTCGACCTGCTGCAGGGAGAGACTGGTTACCAACACCTGACCGGACTTCGTCTCCAGATCGATTCCGAACGGCCCGAAACCGTAACAGATCACCGAGATGATTAGCACGAGGATCTGCACCGTCGTCACCCAATAAGTGAACATCGGTCTGTAATCCTCCATGTCGTCCAATTGCTCTCGCACCTGCTCATCGTTGGTAACGGATTTCTTGAACGATCGCCTAAGCAATAAAATTAATTAACAATCAATCATTGTAGAGAAGAAAGATTGCGAATTTACCCGAAGAACTTTCCGACCCATCCCATTCCGTACTGTCTCCTATCCGAATTGTCCAAAACCCTATCTAAAACACTAGTATAAATTCTTGTGCCACCAATAGTTGGTCCAGTCTGTTCTCCTCTTGAAACTGTGTGCGGATCTCTCCTCCAGCCGCTGCCTCTCATGTATCTAAAATTCAAATAAATAAAGATGAAATTAGTAAAATTACAAATTCTGCAACGTTCTCGTTCTTGCAATTGCGAACATCTCAACTGATCACCTTATATCCTGATGGTGCCTTAATGGTTCTAAATCATTGGCCACGTGTATTCCGCCCCTGAATATGGGATCGACCGGCGCTGGAAGAGGTTCCTCCTCCAGCGGTGGAGCGGACGGAACCGGACACGAGAAGAACGTCCCTTCCTCCTGACTCAGCCTGCCCTGATTGGGCACTTCCGGTGGGTAGCTACGTGACCATCGTTGAGATCTTTCGCGCTGCTGATGTCTGGTGAGTGTCTGCAAACAAAACAACAAACGACCGAAGCTAAGAAAAGAAAGATATGAGAGTGGTTGCAAGGATAAGAGCGTAACGAAAACAAGAACAGAAATGGAAAGAGAAAACCAATTGCTGTTTGTTGACTCTGACGGCAGCAAACGTAATTCGAGCAGGTTAGAGCTCGTTAATTAAGGATAGCGGAAAATGCAAATATAAACGTGAAATTACGTTTGCTTTCGACTATTATTTCCGGTTCACCCTCAAAAAAAATAAATATAGAAAACAAATAACGCTAACGTCGACCATTCCAGCTAACAAACAAGATTCTCATGTATCCATTAATGAAGTCAGATCAAACCTAGAAAAACAGTATTGAATTTTCAACAAAAGTATATGAAAATTACTGCTAGTTAAAGTTTTTTAATTTTAACAACCCTGATTTTCTTATAGCAAAAGAATATTTCTAATTAGGAATAAAATAAAAGTTTGTATTATACAACAAAAAAAAGTAAATCGAAGCAATCTGAATAAAATGCACGTTATGTTTGATCTAGTTGTTATTATTTGCGTTTTGACAAAAACAAAATAAAATAATGCAAACGTCAAGCCTGTCCAGTAAAGGAACAAGATCCAAATGTATTAGTTTCAATTAATAACGTTGTCCATAACAAACGGGTAAAAAAAATGAAAATGAACGAGGGAAAACGCATAAAACATGGGTTTGTAGCAAATTAATTAATTTTTGTTTTAAACAACAGAGCCGGATGATTTTTTTCATGTCAAATTAGTTTAGTTTTAGTTTGCGAGGGTTTTTACTTGGGTGGTAGAGTAGCACCGACTGACGTGCGCGCATTTCCAGGCCATTAAATAATTCAGAGTGAGCCTCAAACTTTTTATTCATGCCCAACTCTACATGCTGTTGTTTATTTTGTTTGTTTGTTTTGTTTCCCTTGTTGTTACGTATTTATATTTGTTTTTTTTCCTCTCAGCTTCAGCTCGGACAGAAATTATAAATTGGACTTACGGTGACCACGTAGGACAAACCGTCCCAGGTCATGCGAGCAACGGAGTCCTTGCTGCGACCCTCTTCCTCGGGGATCGGAGCTGTGGAATCGGGGACGTCGCTTGGACCGGGCAGAACGTCCGGCCTCTCCGTCGTCGTGCGTTTCATCTGAGTCCGTGCTCGTTGTGCTTCGGAAACGACCCGCCTCAGACGGGCCCCAGGTATTTGGTAATCCTCTTTCAGCGCTCCGTAAGTCCTATACAAGAAGAAACAAGGAATTATTAAAACTTTTTTGGGTCATCTCGGTTGGATTCACCTTGATGCCAAACGTTTCCGCCTGTCGAGCCACCGCTCCTGCTGACTCCTCTCATTGTCCTCGCACACTCCGAAGAACGTGGCCGTTTCGCGTTTGATGTAGTTCTTAATAACTTCCTTTCTGCTGTTGGAACGCGCCAATCTCGGTGCGGCATCCCTCGCGTAGCGTTCGCTCTGGCTGTATTGCACCCTCTGGGGTCGTTCCGCAGGGGAAACCGGAAGAGACACGGTTCTTTGTTGACGGTTCGGTGGATCGGCGATCCGGACGTGAACGGGCGGCGCCGCGGCGGACGCCTCCACGTTTTCCGGGTCATTGCAAACGGCCTCCTGGATTCCACTTGGTTGCTTGATCGGCTGAGGCGATTGTTGTTGCTGCTGCTGCTGATGCTGATGATGTTGCTGCTGCTGTTGCTGAGGTTGCTGCGTCTGCGACGATTGTCCCGGCTGACTTTGAGCATGAGGCGAAGGTCTCCTGCAAACACACAAATAACATTAGTAAAACCTCTATAAATCAGACATATTTTCAACAATTTTTTAACTTTCAGTATTTATATTAACAATCAATATTAGAAAAGAGTTGCCTTATTTGGACCACGTAAGTTTAGATTACTAATGTAGTAATTACGAATTGTGTTTTAACTTTCTGAAGGACCAGAAATTTCTAGACAACTGAATCAACATCGGTATGGTTTGGCCTACTATGATTCATCCTTTGACATACCAACCAAATTAAAGGATAATTCCTCTTGCCTGGACATGTTCAAAGAGTTAAAGACATAATTGATAATTTCTGTAGAACATCAACGCCAAAGGTATCTTCAATTTATCAATTGTCGATAAATTCAAATAGATGGATTCGAATTTCATATGATTATATGGATGTGTAGGAGATTGCGAACTTTTCGGATCGGCAAGAAGAAACGGTTTGCGTCGTCCTTGCTGATAAGCGAAAATAAATCAGTGCTTCAGTCTCCTTCGAATCGATTTCGTTTTTCTGTCGGTCGCTACACTCTTTTTTTTTTTGAGTCAGCTTTCCTCGCCACATTTCTTCTTTGTCCTTGCTTCCTTCCTTCCTCCACTCGGACGCAAGAGGCGACGCGATTTTAATTTAACGCGGTGCGATTTCTGTGTGTGTGTGTGTTGGTGTATATATGTGTATGTCGTCACCCTCCAGTATTAAACGCCGGTGCCGAGAATGGGGTTAACTGTGCGGAATTAATTTCAGGCGTGTGCTCGCAATCCACCCTCCAAAAACCACCCTCCTCCATTTTTTTTAAACGACCCCCCAGCACGAAATCCTAGCGTTCTTTTTTTTAAAATTTTAATTTCATTTTTTTTTTCCCTACAAGAACTCAAAGGATATCAGCGAAACTGCGATTTAATAAAGCCCAAGGAGGATGCGCATCGATCGCATAACTTTAATTACTAAGAGAACGTCTCGCCTGCCGTCCCTTCTACTTAATTATAATTATTATTATTGTAGTGATAGGAGTCTAGACTGACGTGATTCAAGGGTCGAAGGATGTAATAATCATATTCGTTCATTACGGATAGAAATTTCCTTTCATTTATTCGATCGTATTAATTAAACGAAATTTGTGTGTGTTTGGGGGTTATTTTGGAGGCTCCGTTTCGCTATTCGCTAATCCCTCGCGTCAAAATGATTCAGTGTATTTGCGCGACTTGAACGCAAATCCTGCTCCGCATGTTACAAATTACTGAAAATCTCAGGATGGAATAAACTTAACACAAATTAAAGCTTACAAATCCCGTGGATTGACTGATTACGGACATTTAACATGAAACTAATTCGACTCAAATCTGAACGGAAGTATGAAGATGGAATGCATATGTTTGTTTGACACATAATCATTTTATCACAGTCAAACAAGTATGATCCAAATATACATTTTCAATTATAACATTGTCAATATTTATTTGAGATAATTATATTTCTCCAATTTGGACCAAATCCATTCATTCTCAATAACTGATTTTGGTCTACCTGAAATTGCTACATATAAAGAGAAGACACACCACAATTCTTTATATATCTAAACCTTTCAATCAGATCTCTAACATATTTTGCTTGCAATGGTAATGGAACACACATATTTTCTATCTTTTAACATTGCAATGCACATGCTTTCAGGTCAAAAGCTTCGGTTATGATCCGTTTTTGCTGCTGCTTTTGTTGACCAGAGAGAGCTGTGATCCATTTTGCAGGACAGCCTGCAAATCGGATTGAACTCTTTCTCTCTCCCCCTTTGCGCTTGCTAGTTGATCACATAAGTCCGGTATCCTTTGATGTGGTTTAATAACAAAGTAAAAGTGCAATTATTTATTGCTTTATAGTTGCGTAATATTTTCCTTTGATTTTTGGGTGCTGTCAAAGTAATAGTAAACTAGATATTTTCCCCCTTGATCATTAATAGACTTTTGTTACTAAAGTTATTTTTTTGTTTATCAAATATGTTTTAATAGCAAATATTGATTATATGAGTTGTACATACTCAAACATATTTCCACTTATGTTTTGATTTTCGTTTTGTTGTTTTTATAAAATGTTTGTAATAATTTTTGTTTTCTATTTGTTCATTTAGAACAAAATTAAGGTTTTTTTAATCTTAAAATTTCTTATTTTTCTCTTTTGATAATCAATTGGATGTTTCTACTGTAGTTCTTTACTATTTGTTAAATTCTTTGCTGAAGATGTATCAAGTGTGTGTGGATTTATAACAGTAATTTATATGACCCAATGCACTTTGCTGTATATGGTAGATTTGCTTGAATTTCAAGTGAATTTCGTGTGGTTATAGTTGAAGGTATGAATGCAAAATTTATCGACAAAGTACAATGATATGTGTATTACGTTTATATGAAGTAAATGGTCAAGCGGAGCAGACTGTTAAACGAATAGTCCATTATGTGTGTATAGGTCTGAATGGGACACTGCTAGATTGCATAGAGCTATGGTTCTGGTAATGCGATTGCGGTTGTGCCGCATTGAAATAGAATAATGGATGGAATGGAGAGATCTGAGTGGAGAGAGAGAGAGAGAAAGGAGAAAGAAAAAAGAAATGCATAGTGCGGGAGAGGAGATGCAGTAATTCGGGTATCTGTTTTAATAATCTGGCAAATGCCGTGTGAATGGTGGCGGTGATGATGATGATGCTGCTGCTGCTGCTGCTGCTGCGACGGTGTGAATGGTGAATTAGCGACGCGTGATGATTATGGATATGAAACTGTAATTGGAATCGGCGGATTAAACGTGCCGAGCCATTCCACCCCCATTCACCCAGAGCCGTGTCCAGATAGATACATCCGCATTAACAATTAGATGATCGGTCCATTCGGAACCATCTGAAGCTACTTCGAGGATTAAACGTCGCGTGAAATTGATCATTTCTTCGCTCCGAACGTCGCAATTAATATTACCACCCTCTCTCTCTCTCTCACACATCCTGCAACGAAGCCTTTATGACTAATCGATGGAAATCGTTCGGACATCCTAATTTCGTGTTTCCTCCTCTCACATTGCAAAGTTAAGCCTCGGCTCAGCTTCAAAAGGATCACATTTATCTGAGCAAATCAATAGTATTTTATCATTGATTTATGTAATTAATCGCATAACAAGTGTAAGTGATTAGTGCTTTTCTATTTATCCAATACATCGATTTTCTTGTTTCCTTCTCAATTTGCAAAAGGAATCAATTCATTTGCAAATAAGTATGGCTTCAATCAATCCGGATTCACTATAGTGAAAATTTTAAAAGAAGATAAATTTTAATTGAGCAACACATATTTTTTTAGTCAAACCTCTTATTTTGTGCAGTTTATTTCAAAATCCTCGATTAGTCCTATTACAACCTGACTGGAATTTGGACGAAACCGTACTATGCGAGGAATTTCTATTATTTATTAATGTATTATATAATTATTCTTATAAAAGGTACAACTAATTACAGTTGTAATTATTATATCGGTTAGAAGCATTGATTTTTTTTTATTTTCTTTTTAACTTGCAAAATTCAAAACCTAAATGAGACAAAGCTTAAACTATCCGTAAAGTCTGCTTTTATAACTTTACAGAAGGTTTATGAAAACTTATTACACATTTTCTCAAACATTATAATTCATATCCAAATTGGATAATAACGCATGCTTTTACAATATTGCATTAACATTGAACTTACATTACATCAATCAATTTCCAAATAATTCATCATCTTGTAAATATTTGGCAAACCCAAGTGCAAAATCTTATAATATACCTGACATAATTACATAGAGGATCATACAGCTATAACTATCCGTTAAGTATGTTTTAATAACTTCGTACAAGTTGCATGAAAACTTATTATTGATTTTCTAAAGCCTTATTATTATAATTGATGTTCAAATTAATTACCTGCAATCTGCACACTTTAATATTTACATAATGAGAATTACGTAACTAAACGCAAACTTGTAAACGTTTTCTTGCTTAGTTTCAGATGTATCAACGCGTAGAATTTACAAAATATTCGCATTAAATTCGGAACGTGCAAGCAACTATAATTACATGTGTATATTGTTGCAAGTGAACGCAAACATTCTATATATATATTGTTTATTGTTGCAGTGCTGGATTTTCATTTTTTTTCCAATTTCGCGCGGATATTGCGAATTCCCCTCCGAATTAATTTCTATTTATTTAGCCCGAATTGATTTTGCGTGAATAAATAATATCATAATCATATTTTAATATTAATTTCAAAGTTTGCACTTTAATCTCATTCGTTTCACCCACAAAAAACTGTAACTTTATTACAGGTTAATTAAAAGAAAATATAAGTGTAATTATTTATTGAAAACGTTAATTAATTAAAACAATCAATTTTTGTAGAATATTAAGCGAATTATTTGAGTCTTTATTATTATTGATTAAAATTGACTAATTTTCATCAATTACGACCACATTTTATTTGGTATGTTTCATTTGAAATCAGGTACATTTTTATATGTCTTCAATTCAGCAAAAAAAAAGTATACAAGAAAATATCCAATAATTGTTATGTTAATCCAACGTATTTTGTACAAATATTAAGTAAATTGTTTGAATTTGTGAATTTGAAACAAATATGATACAAAGTACAAATATTAATTATCTTATCATAATTGCATAATTTGTTTATCGACTTCGTAAATTTGGAGAGGTGTAAAGTCTAAATTTGAATATTTTTAAATATATGAAAGTAAAATCAGATTTAGGACATTTTTCTGAAAATTTTCAAGCGTTTTGAGCAAACTACAAATCCAATTAAATTTATAATAAATTTCCTAAATTAGAAATCAATCAAGAAAAGTAGATACACAAAGATGTTATCAATTTTCTAAATTTTGAAAAGTCCATGTAATTAAGTAAATATTGTGTGAAGTAAAGAGTTCTGAGAGTTTTTTGTGAGATGGTTTTAGTGAGCCATATCTCATAATATATACGTTGCATCTTGTCAATCTATACTGCGACTTAAAGGTGACATAACGCTTTAAAAAAAGTTCTTTGACAGTTTTGTGTTTAGTGAATACAGTTGTCTGTTAGAGCTGTCCAAAATGGAGGTAAAAAAAGAGAAAATTCGACACATTCTTCAGTACCACTACGACCAAGCGGAGCAGGCGGCCAAATGTGTTATTTATGGACCCAATACAGTATTGAATGCAACAGCAAAACGTTGGTTCCAATACTTCCATTCTGGTAATATGGACGTCGAAGATGAGACATGCTCTGATAGGCTAATCATCGAAAATGTTGATAAAATCATGCAAATCGTCGAGTCCAGGAACTGAAGATTAGCTAGAAAATCGTTTGGAACCATTTGCATAAGGCTGGTCTCAAGAAGAAGCTCCATGTATGGGTGCCACACGAATTGACGCAAAATAACTTTTTGGGACGAATTGATGCCTGCGATTCTTTGCTGAAACGTAACGAAATCGACCCATTTTTGAAGGGGATGGTGACTGGCAATGAAAAATGGGTCACATACGAGAACATCAGGCGAAAAAGATCGTGGTCCAACCGCGGTGAGCCGGCCAAAACAATCGCCAAGAGAAGGGAAGGGAATCCTCCATTATGATATGCTACAATCGAGCCAATCGCTCAATTCGGACCTATACTGTCAACAACTGACCAGATTGAAGCAGGTTCTCGACGAAAAGCGTCCAAAATTGGCCAATAGGAAGTACACATCTTTAAAGACGCGCCAGAAGCTCCTAGAGCTTGGATGAGAGGTAATATCGCACCCGCCGTATAGTCCAGACCTGATTATCACCTTTTCAAGCATTTGCAAAATTTTCTTGATGGTAAAAAACTAGCCTCAAAAGATGCGTGTGAAAATGAGCTGGTCAAGTTTTTTACCAATAGAGATTTCTTCAATCACAACATTAAGAAATCGCCTTGAAAATGGACAATAGTTATCGAAAAAACGGCACATATTTGATTTAAATTCGAAAATTCTAACTTTGTTAATTTCATCGTCGTAATAAAGAAAAAAAAGCCTCTGAACTATTTACTTCATCCAATATTATTTCTTAAATTATAAATTAATTGAAAAATTTATGTAACAAAATATGATAATGTATTTATTGAGCTGAATTTAACGTGTAAATAGGAATTAATAGCAACATTTTCGTTCAAACAAACAACAAATTCGATTCGCATGTTAATTGCATGAATAAATGTATTAATTTAAATTAATTATATCTCTGAATGATGCAAATGAAAAGCTACAACGTATCATTCGCAATAATACAGCTTAATCCGTTTAATATCCATTCGTTTATAAAACACCATTAATATTATTCAATTGTATGCATTATTATTTTGAATAAATATAATTCACGGTTGATAAATTCATGCTTTAATTATGTTACATTTCTTTGAATTTATGTAATTTTTTCAGAAGCAAATTTTGTATTTACTTTTTTTTATAATTTTATTAATTAATGCTGCTTTATAAAGGGTGTCCCAAAATTAACGCAAGATTTTAATTAAATAGAAAACACAGTTTTTAGTCTTCAGATTGTGATTTTGTGTTTGTTAAAAAGAACTGTGTTTTCTATTTAATTCAAATCTTGCGTTAATTTTGGGACATCCTTTATAATTAAGTAAAAATAAATGTTAAATTATGTTAATATTTAATATTTTCAACTGTAGATTTTGTATTCGTTTCTTGGATCTTTTAACTTTATTAATTTAATAATTAATTATATAAAATCAATAAAAATATCTTAAAAATCTTAAAATTTCTTCAATATTTTAAAATGCATCGATTGCATTCGTTTCCTAGTATTTTTCAACATATATATTTTTATAATCTGTAAAATTGTGTTAAAAGTTATGAATTTGAAAAAAAAAAATGGTTATTTCTGCATAAATAACATTTGTTTCAATAAATCAAGTGATATAGAAATATCGAAAATAAATTAATAAAGTATAAAGTTGTTATAAAATTGATTTAGATTAGTGATTCTCAAACTTTTTGGTCCGCGACTCCCTTTTGGACATAAAAAGTTTATGCGACCCCCGAAGAATGGGTATGTGTAGAAAAACAACCAAGATTTATCTGTCATTAATTTTTTGCGGCCCTCCAAACATTTTACTTTGACAATCACTGATTTAGATCAAGTCTGTTTAACAAGTAATGAATTGAAACATAAAAACTGGTAAGAAATAACGTGCATAGTACTTTAGTCCGGACTCTTTGAAACCGGACTAATCAAAGAACTAAACAGGTACAAAAATAAATCTTACAAAAAACGAGTTGACTGTGTAAAGGAAATTATATTTTCTTTTATAAATTATTTATACATTCTCAATTAAAATTAGTTTTTTTTTATAGTGAATCCGGACTAATCAAAGCAATCGCACTGTGCGAGGTATTGCATTAAAATAAAATTAAAAATTTACATTGTAATAAACTGAAACGTTTTCATCATTGTAGATTTTAATAACATTTTCATTATTAATATGGAACGAAATTAAATGTACTTTCCTTTTCTGTACATCAAAAGAACACGACACGGAGTTTTTGCTCTTCATTTATGTTTGACATGCTGATGGGTTTCATTACAAACTAATGTTTTATTCTTCAGACAAAACGGTGCGTTTTGCTTTTGCACAGATAAAATACAAGAAGAAGAAGAAAAAACAGAAGAATGTTGATGGGGGGGGAGTGGATAAGCTTGGAAACCTCAAAGCCATTCAAGAGACGCCCTTAATACAATACAGGAGTCTTTATATCCTCGTCAAAATGACATTCGAGGACGGGGTGGAGGAGTAACGGCGGAGGGCAACATTTATCCTTTTCATAATTGAAAATGTTGTATGTCGGAGAGCATTGTTCGCGATACGAGTAATTGAAAAAAAAAACGGAACTCGCGAAATAACAAGATATCGAGTAACTCATAAAATAATAAATTCAAAGAGTAAAAAAGTGTATGAAAGAAAAATACAAGCTGAAACGGCGTACGGTTCGGAAATAACAATATTGATTGGCTTATATCCTATTAACTTTGTCGTCGCGAGATTGAAACGAGATGAAAATGATGAAAAGAGATCTTTGCTTATCCGGATTGGAATTATCCCATATTTTTTGTTTGTATTGTAATCGATATTTCTCGTAATTGGGTTATGTAATGTTAAAATTAACAGATAGATGGATTTTTCTTCGAAAAATCTATCAATCTTTCGAAGTAACTGTAACAGAGTCTCTGCCACTTGTAAATGTCTGGACATGACTCTTGCATAATGCCGCCACTGAGGTTGTTTTTTTTTTGGCCTGCGTCGTGGAGAAGTTTTCACTATTAATCAAACTCTTGTGCAAAACACTTTTGAGCAATCAACGTACAAAAGAATACGCCGCAAAAACGGGACCGGCAAATATACATTTCGAGGATCATTAATTCAGGCTTTTCCTCGAGATTCTTGTAATACAAGATAATTGTTGGGAATGAAGCTAGGAAACGACGGTCGTACATCAACCGGAGAGTGATCGACTGACGTTTTATGAATTTCTTCAACAAAAGTTTAACATCATCGATAAAACTACAAACTCATTCGAAATTTACACCCTTTTACAAGAAAATAAAGTTTTAGAAATATACAATTAGTTACATCAGATAATGTATCCCTTAAAAAGTGAAAAAAGATAAATTCATACTCCAAAAAAGAATACCATAAATACACATATACTATTGATATCCCAAAAAATGAAAAATATCAAATTAATCCTCCAAAAAACGAATAAATGTTTTACAAATAGATCCCCCAAAGAAAAATTAAATATCCTCCAAATACATCACTAAAAACACCAAATTAATTCATGAACAAAGGAATAAATTGAAAACAACAAATTCATCCTCCAAAAACAACGAAAAACACCAAATTCGTTCCCCAAAAAACGAAAAAATGTTTACAAATACGTGGGCTCTAACAAAAGTTCACTTAGTTGGCGTTAATAGATTTGTTTTTGAAAAACAAAAGTTGTTTCTCAATTTGTTAAAGTCTAACGATATTTCATGTCAAATTTCAAGAAGATCGGTAAGAATGGATAGGAAAAAATTCAAGATTAGTTATGTAATGTTGGTAAAAATTCCACCTCCAACACGGCAAAAATTTGTTTTGCCATTCTCTAGGGATTTGGCAAAATGCATCATCCCATATGACCATTTCCAAGTGATTACGCCCGAAATCTTTCACCGACGAAACAAATGTAGCCCTGGTGAAAGCAACAATTAACGAAGATCCAAGAATGACACAGGAAATGGTAGATGATGAACTGGGCTTGAATGCCATGGCTGCAACGAGAATATTAAGTCATCTCTTGGGCTACACGAAGAAATCCGCTCGATGGGTTCCACGAATTTTAAATGACGACCAAAAATCATCAATAAAAGTGATGGTCTCAATTTACTTTACCAGTGCAAAAGTGGTAGCTGCTAACTGGCCACTGAAAACTGGCCAGACGGTAACTGCTAAGTGGTATAATGAAACTTGCTTACCACAATTTTTCAAAAATTTGTTGGGAAACCATAAAAAATGGGAACTTCAGAACGCTCACACTGCTGGAAAAAAACCAACAACTTTCTTGCGCTCTATGGCGCTCAATGAAATTTTCCCAGCACCTTACTGTCCAGACCTAGCGCCGTGTGATTTCTGGTTGTTTCCGAAAATTTAAAAAAATGAGAGGAAAAGTCTTCAGTTCTAATGAGGAGATCATTAGTGCAGTTAATGTCGAACTTGAAAAGCTCAAAAAAGCCGATTTCGAAGAATGTTTTTGAAAGGTGGCTCTACCGGCTTATGTTGAGAAATTACAAAAGGATGAAAATTAAATGTATTAAAATAAAATTGTTTTTTTTTTGTTTTTTTTTTCAGCCAACTAAGCGAACTTTTATTAGACATCACTAAAAACACAAAATTCATCCCTGAAAAAATGAATAAATGATAAAACACCAAATTAATTCCACAATAAATGAAAAACACTAAATTCAGCCCAAAAAAATGACAAAATGTCTAATGAATATATTTTTATAAATACTCCATTAAATAAATTCTTCCCCTAAATAAGAAAAATAAAACCACAAAATTCATACCCCAAAAAAGTTTTACGAATACCATAAATACACATATACTATAGATACCTCGAAAAGTGAAAAACATCAAATTAATTCTCCATCAAACGAAAAAATGTTTTAGAAATAGATCATTAAAAATCCTGCAAAAAATGAAAACATCGAAAAACACCAGAAAATAAATGAAATACACCAAATTCAGGCACCAAATAATGAAAAGATGTTTACAAATAGATCACTAATAGTACCAAATTAATCCCTGAAAACATGAATAAATGAAAAAACACCAAATTAATTCCACAAAAAAAATGAAAAACATCAAATTCTGTCCCGAAAATAGTTTTGTCTGAATATATTTTATAAATACTCCAACCAAATAGAAAACTCCTTTAGGTTTAAAAAAAAACATTTAAATTCGATTCACAAATGTCAAATAACATTACACAAATTTGCTTTCAATGTTGATTTGATTCCAACTCTTTTTTTCGCCACTCAAATAAATGCGTCGCTTTTGGGATAAACGCTTTTTGGAAATATTATCCACTTTGGAAAATCCGAGCTCGAAACGCGTGACTAATGTTGGTTGCATTCCATTTAATGCATTCCACTGCATTAGAAACGTTTACTAAATAGAAAAATGAACTTTTTGTAAATATTTAGTTTTTTTTTGCAATAAAAATTGTTATTATTAATAAGAAAAAAAAATAAAACGAAAAATATCCAAGAAAACCACAATTGTTAAAAGAAAACATCATTTATTTTGGTGCGTATTGGAAGGATTGAATGCAACTTTATTAATTAGTTCGCTTTTTTTTTTCGGCGATAGATCCGCTAATTACTCGCACTCGATTAGAGCGGTCGGAAAGTGATGAATGCCTTTCAGGATTTCGCGTGCTCCATCAAATTTGTGACAGTGAAATTTAGGTTTTTATTAATCATCGCTGAAAACCTCTTAATTGAAGTCAAGCGCGAAAATATGTATCGTACGATATTTATCTAAAAAAAAACGCAATGAATTTTGTATCGAAATCAATAAATCTCACAGTTATATCATTTTATTTGCTACAATTTTAGCTTGAAATCTCTTATATCTCTATAATTCATTGCATCCGTAAATAACTAACGTTTTCATTCATATTTAATAATCAAGTAAGAATATTCAATTTTTCATGAATATATGGAATAAATACTTAGTTTATTCTCTATATTATTTAGATTATAATGGATATTCAATTTTCTATTAATTTTTGATATTTCTTCAGAAGAAATACTAAAAATTTGAAGTTATATTTAACAAAAAACTTTTACAACTTATTACAACTTTTACAAAAAATATAAAAATTCTATACTGATGTTAATATAGAACATTTGATATTATTGACGATTCTCGAGAAATTAATAAAAAAAAAATATAAAAATACTCTTTTTTAAATACTTATATAATATATTAAAAATTATAAGAAATATTAGTACATACAGTATTACTTATGATCTTATTTTCCATTGACAATTTCTGAGAGACATATAAAAACTGCGAAGTTTAGAAACCAATTATTTTCTTTAATTATATCAACGAGAAGGAAGCGAATATAAACAGATGAATGTGCATATATTCGTAATGAATGTAATTTCGTTGAATGCACGCATCATTATATTAATACGATTAATTAGCGAAGGTTACGTAATTATTTATTTATTGAACGAGTTTCCATGTGAAATGAAATGAGGCAACATCACAACGAAAATTTCGTTTTTACTCGTGTTTCTTTCCATCGAGCCACAACGAATTCAATTAGTTAATCAGCACAGAAACGTTATTGAATTATTTATAATGCGACTCTGCATTTGTAAGTGCCGACACGCTTCCAAGTATAGACGTTTTTTTTTTAATTCAGAGATTTTAGAAACAAAAAGAATATTGTAAAAACTACATTAATTAATTTCTTGTAAGAAAAAAAGTCATTTATTCAATTTAAAAAAATATATATAGAAATTACAATAATTAATTTGTACTTTTCTTTTGTAAAATATATGAATTTTAAAAATGTTTTTTGAGTCGTTAAAAACTATAATAACAAAAATTTTGCAGAAACAAGTTTGTGCAAGGACAAAAAATATGTACGAAATTTCATTAAAAGCAAGAATTCATAGTCTATTAGTCGAGAATGATAATGCAATTTTTATTATACTATGTTTCTTTTATGGAAATTATAATTAAGTATGTGATTTTGAATTTAGCGAAATGTAGTTGTTTAGTTTCTCCATAGTTGCAGCAATAATATTCAGTTGTGTGGCTGGCTCTTAGCACTCTTCGCACGGTTAGGTCACAACTTATCCAATAATATCAGATAATTTAGTTTGAAGCTATTCGCCTCTTCGCTCGACTCTGAGGACCGAAACTTGAGGACATTTCGCTGATCTACAGATTACCGATACGAAATTAGTTTTGCGCACAGTAAGTCCATCACAATTTACAAAGTGCTTCATTCAAAATAATTGATCAAACAATTTAAAATCCATTTTGTCTACATAAATAAATGATAAATATTTCGTGGATACAACTAAATCAACGTTTTCTCTATCACAAATATAACTGCATATAACTGCACAAATAATTCTTGAGAAACTTAATAAAATCTTAATTCACGTAAGTTTCTCCATTTGTGATTAAGTAACTGAATAATGTTGGTGCGTGTAAAACTTCTTACAGTTACCCCACCTTATGTTTAATTAAACTAGTTTCGGTCCTGAACATTTCAAAGCCATTTCCTACCAGAGGACATTACCATAACAGTTTGATCTTCGCATTAATAATCTGAGTCAGTTGCTCAACCCCCCCCTTGAATCGATTTGCTACCTCCTCGTGTGTATTTATTATATGTGAAAAAAAGGTGTATGTTCGGAGCGCGCACGTTCTACCTAACATAATTATATATAAGCAATTCTTCGTTTTGTTATGATGATCACGAACAGACACAAAAAACAACAACAACAACAAAAACACGTTCGAGTTATATAAGGAATAGCAGTCACGCAAGAAAACAAATGTTGCAGTTCTGGAATTAACACTTGTCTCGTAACAAGTTTATTATTTCATCGAAACAATTAAATGAAAATTCAATAATTGTTGTGAGAACGTTTTAAATTGCGTAATAATATAATTTACATTACTTGCAGAACTTCTGGTAATTTTATGAAATACCTACTACTACCAGATGCTTCCAGATTTAAGAAACAGTAACTTTTTTTATAAGAATTTGTTAAAAATGTCAGGAAGTTTCTAGATCAATTCAATAGATATCATTAAATAATAATAGTAAATAGTCTATAACATAATAAAAAATGAGTCCAGTCTAATAAAATAAAATCACCAATCCAAGAACAATCAACAACACGTATTACTTAACTCTTACGAAACACCTACTGCTACCAGATGGTTGTAGATTTAAAAAACAGTAACATTTTTTTTAAGAATTTGTTAAAAAGATCAAAAAGTTTCCAGAACAATTCAAGAGATGGCGTAGCAATAAATCATTAAATATCTAAGATTGAAGAATAGTGATGAGTCTATAAGGTATATCTATCAATATTATTTCAGTCTACAAAAGTAAAATCACCAATTCAAGAACTATCAACAGCACATGTTGCCTAACTCTTATGAAACACTTATTGCCAACCGGAAATTTTATTGTTTCATTTTAAGTAAATTTTCTTGTGATTATTAATAAAATATCATTTTTTAGATTTAAACATTGAGCGAATAACTTAATATACGAAATCGTCTTATTCTTGCTATTTGTATCAAGATTCTAAGTTATATAACATTTTCTTAAGATGTTGCTAAAAATATCTTTCTAGAACAATTCAATAGAAATCATTATGTATCTAAGATTAAATAATAGTAAATAGTCTATAAGATAACCAAAAATGAATCCAGTTTAATAAAATAAAATCACCAATCTAAGAACAATCAAGAAACATATTGCTTAACTCTTATGAAATACCTACTACCACAAGATGGTTTTAGATTTAAATAAACAGTAACTTTTTTAAGAATGTGTTAAAAAGATCAGAAAGTTTCTAGTGTAATTCAATAGGTGGCGTAGCAATTAATCATTAAATATCTAAGATTAAAGAATAGAAAAATAATAGAAAGATAACGTATTACTGTATCAAAAGGAGACAAATCACCAATCCAAGAACTATGAACAACACATACTACTTAACTCTTATGAAACGCCTATCGCCAACCTGAAGTTTTTGTTTAATAAACAGTAAAGTTTCTTAAGATTTTGATGAAGATATAAGAAAATTTCTAGAGTAATTAAATGTGTAAAATTAAAGAATAATAATGTCAGAGACTTACATAAGTATCATTATTTCTTTAATAAAATGATAATCTACTGAAGTGAAATCACCAATCTAAGAACTGGCAACAACGCATGTTGCTTAACTCTTATTAAGTAAAGTAAAATGTTAAGTAAATTTATCTATATAGATACTTCTTAACTCTTGTAATATCTAATATTTATTACCAGATGCTTTTAGATTAAAAATAAATTAACTCTAGGAATTTGATGGGTTTTCGAACGGGAACGATAATGGAGCTCCGAATAAAAGGGGGGAACGATACTTAAAAGCGAGTAGACGACTTCTACGATTTATTCGACGAAAGATTTTTACGGTACTCTGTGTGTATGTGTTTTTTTTTTCTTCTCCAAAAGCGGATTCAGTATGCGCAAGTTTATGACGACGATAAAGCGTAATGCCCGTCATATTAAGTGGTCTACCCGAAAAGCGCGTGTTGTAAGAGCTTTCTGTTCAGGAATCTTTCTTCCCAATATATACACACTTTACTTTCTGTGTTTTCCTGTTCTTTTCCTTGGGTCGATAGCAATAACGTTTAAGAAGATAATGGTTTATGGGTTATATAGATGTATACGTGTTGTTTCGGACGCGGAAAAATTGAGTTTCTTATTGAATTTGTGGACTTTGTCTTTGGTTGTAGGAACGTGATTTTTTTTTTCTTCGGTCGTGTATGTTTGGGTGAGGGGGTCATATAATGTTGGGGGGGGATGGTTTGGAGAATGTGGGACACGATGTATGGATGGAAGTGCGTGCGTTTGAAATGGGGCCGAACGGGGAGAGGTCCGAGGGTGAAGAGAGAAGGAGGGCAGCAGAAACGCGGAGGCGGCAGCAACGTCTACCATAATCGATATCACGTCGAGGAACTGCTACTACTGCTGCCGCCGCCGCCTCTCTCTTACTCTCTGTTCGAAACGTTTCCTCAGCCACCGCCGCCGCCACCTGTTCCATCCACAGCATCCATATTTAAACACAAAACTCATCAGCGATCAAATTAATAACTCAATTATTAATTAATTTCATTCCGTAAACTCGGACGACGTCCATAATGGAAAAGTTCGTCCGTATCCAACAAATCCCATTAAACATTCATAATATGAATTCCCGTTGCTGTGTTTTCATTTTCTTCTACAAAATCATCTCTCAGTCGTCGCCCCCCCTTTTTCGAATGTTTAGTTTCGACTGTTTTCTCTAGACCTTTTTCCAGTCTCGAAATACGGTTTCCACATGAAAATAACCCTCCTGCTTTATTTAAGCAACAAAAACAACATAGTCAAAATATTCATTTATGAATTTAAATAATAATAATTCCAAACTTCGAAAACCCTTTGAAGAAATAATAAGGATTTCAATTTTACTTTACTGAAGGTCTTTTTATAACGAAAAATTCATATTTTTTTCTTGTATCAAGACCAAATCGCTAATTTTTCTTTCACAATTTACCACGAGATTATAGAATCATTTTAAAACTTAAATTAGATTAATGGATTTCATTGAATATTAGAAATACGAGGATATTCAATGAGTTGAATAAATAATATTTCAAAGTCTAAGATTAATAAAACCTAATGGTATTTCATAAAATTCGTGAATAAATCAAGTACTTGGAGAAGAAACAGAGAGTCAGATCATAAAAATAATTTTGTTGTTGTTCGATTCGAAAAAAATCGCAATAAAAGCTGTCAACATTCAATAATAATATATAAAGTGTAGACACAAAACATGTAACGAAAATAGTTAAATAATTGAGTCATATTTGATTACTTAAAAAAGGATACAAAGTCTGTCATAGTTTGTAAACAGTAGTTAATAATTCATAAATATTGAAGAGAAAAAATGTTACAGTGATTTTTTCAGTATAAACATAAAGCACAAATTGACTAAGCATTATTTATGGGACATAACGTTGCGCAACATTTCTACATTGTTTAATATACATATTACGAAATACTTGAAATTTTTTATTAATAAAAATAAATTTTATATTAAAAATCAATATTTGGTTTTATATAAAAGATACTTTTCATTTATATGCGTTTTATGAGATATTTTAGTTTGGAACTTTCGGTGCTAAAATTAGGATACGAAAATTTTCTATAAATATTTAAAATATTTGAAATTCTTTACTAATATAAACAAATTAAATCTCCAATTCTATAGGTTGTGAACAAAAAAAAATAAGATTGAAGATTTTTTTTCTTGATACAATTTCTTTGAAAGGTCAAACTCGTTGCCGAACTCAATTAGACAGAGAAATAGTTTGCTCTGCAGCAATTAACTAGAGGGCAATTAGCGATCGATTGCGACCAATTAAAATTATTAATTTGAATGTTTGCCAAGGAAAGGCTGCAGCCGGAATAGAATGAGGAGGAAGTCAAGGGAATGAAAACAGCAACAAAACGAAGAAAAGAAAAATATTCGAGAAAAAAACAAGCGCTTACTGCACTCTGCGCTAATCGTTTTCGTCCGGATGAAAAATGGTCACCCGGATGTGGGTCATTGTCATTTCCTGCGGGAACTAGTGGAAAAATAAAAGAAGTTAAGAAACCAACAACAACAACAAAAAAATGTAAAGAAAAATCTTCGAAGTTTATTATCTATCAATGAATGATGGAGCAGTAATACCTTAGTTGGAAAAGCGCGAAACTTTTTCGCAAACTTCCATCATCATCATCATTTTTCTTTAAGGATTATAAACATGGAAATATGGAAATTCTGCGCCTAAACAAATTCCTCGAGGGTATTGAATTTTATAATACAGCCAAAAAGAAGAGCGTGCCGCGAAGAAATTAACCGCAAGTTTGTTTTGGAGACGAAAATCTGGATTTAATCCCGGATCCCAAGGAAAGTGGGCATCCGTCACTAGAGCAAACACATGCACGTGGGGGGGTCTTAATCATGGCCCCTTTGTTGGACCAACAAGATAAAAAAAACAACAACACACACATACCAGAGGGAATATCAATCCGAAACAAAAGAATTTCGCTCTTGCTTTGTTTTGTTTGATTCGGGAACGCCCAAATAAATAAACATAGGGGGAGGGTTGTTTCTCTATGCTTCTTTATTTTACTGTGGTTTATTCCGGTAACAAATATTTACCAGGTCCAGGGTAAAATTGCCGGCAGGCCGAGGGCCACTCTTTATTTCCGTATTCCCAAGTTTGTTTTTGTTGTTTATGTATGAAACGCAAACAGAACAGCGAATTCTCTATATATCCACGACGTGCTCCTGCATCCACTATGCAGGAATGCTTGGAAAAGTGTAATAACTCGGAATCCGATGATCCGTGAAAACACACGTCCAACGTATCGCACCGTGAATGCAAGCAAGCAAGCAAGCAAGCAAAAGAAGAATTGAGTAAAGGATGGATTGATCACGAAAGGTGTGTCCTTCTCGAATAGATTGTGCGCACGCACTGACTTACAGGTGTGTTGATGAGAATAAATCTCGTTTTCTTGGATAAATGCGTACAGAAATGTTGTAAATTTCTCTTTGTAGGTTTTTTTGGGGGATTGCGTCAGTTTAATCCTTACAGTGACTGCAGTTCGGTTTCGTCCTCCATCGCAGCATCGGACCATTTGCTTGGGCACGTTTAAATTGTAAAACCGCGCGCGCGACTGACTTAAGCTACTACAAATACACGCTGTCCTGAGTGTAGATCAAAGTTGACTCAGCGGGATTTCAGAGGTGGAGGAAATCGCTGCTATCTTTACTCGTACACTCAGATAATTAACGCAATAGACGGCGGCCTCGGAAACGCTCGCAACCGCATAATTAACTTTCCCCAAAATAAAAATATATATACACTACACACAAGAGAGAATACCGTTGGAGAAAGTAGTCTTGACCCAGCTCGATACATCTTATGCAACCAATAAAACTCTGCTCTTCCTGGTATGTCTATCTTCTAGTTAATATTAAAAAAACTACTCTATTATTACTATAGTTTTCTTAATAAAACTACATTAGAAGATAATAATTATCTAACAATAATTATGCAACATCCACACTGTACTTAGCATGAGACATAAAAGTATGTCAAAAAAATACCAACTACAGAATTTAATGTCTCAACTTGTTAAGTCTGAATCATACATGTGAAATTTTCAAATTAGTTTGATTATGATTTTGAAAAATATCGATACATTTAATTAGTTCACAAATAAAAAATTACGACTAATCAAATTTGTTAAATGTTTAAAAATACAATGTAAATAAATTAAAACAAAATTAAAAAAAAAATAACGTTTAATTTTATAAATTCAATTAAAGTTTTCGATTTTATCAATAAGATAATACAGTTTTGTATAACGTGTCTATAAATACACATTTTGTAATAAGATAATCATTTTATCCATTTCTCCATTTTTTTTTTGTTGCAAATTATATCACTTTCTTTTGATTATTTCTATTCGAAAATAATCAATATATTTTTGGTTTTATTATGGATTATTAATTGATAATGTTCAGATAAAAAAAAATCTAATGAATGTAATCAATGTAATGATAAAAGTTTTACAAATCTGCATATTATTAATTAATAATTATATATATTAAATATGAATTAACTTTGTTAATTATGTTTTTTTTTTAAATTATTTTTATGATTAATATCATACAATAATTCAACAACAAAAATTTAATTGGAAAACAAATATTACGTGTAAATATGCGTAAACAGAGTAAATAATAGAAGCTGACCTTCGTCCACGAGATTATTGAGTCATGCAAATTGTGTTAATATCACTTGTTGTGATACTGAATCATTATTATTCGTTCTACTGGAGTACACATACATAATATGTTTGAGTTTCATAAGAATTCAAACATTGTAATTTATATGTTATGATTTTTTATTTACCGAACCGAAAACCGTAAACCGAAATTTACCGGATTTTTTCACTGAACCGGAACGAAAACTTGCTGAATTAAAAATGTGAAACCGGAACGAAATTTTAATTACGGTTAATTTCGGTTCATTTAAAAAAAAATCGATATTGTGTTGGTCGTTCTATTGTGAATAGAGTATATAAACAAACAATCTATAAGAGACATGAAGTCTTTGAATACTCCGAATTATTTTTCAATTAAACAAATACATAATAAACAAAACCAACCATTAAATTTTAATTTCAACTGGAACTGAACCGAATTTTTTAGACAAACCGAAACCTAATCTGGAACGATAAACATTTACTTGAAACGTAACCGTAAACCGGAACGAAATTAATTTCGGTTCGACTCTCTATTGCAAAAACTGTTTGAAAATGTATTTAAAACTAGTAAATAAAGTGATAGGATTATAATAATAATAATACGTACCTCATTACTATTATACGTTGATGATATTATAAAATAAAAGTAAGATTTCATAAAAAAAAATCTCTAAATCAGCGGTTCTCAACATATTTAGCTATTGTTGTACTTTATAATATAAATTTTTTACACTTTGACACAAGGTGACAAGGTTGTCATTTCGTGACACATTAAAAATATAACCAACCCATAGGTTTAGAATCTCTGCTCTAGATTACCTTCATCAAAAAGCGATGCAATTTTGGTCGATTGAAACTGGTAATCATGACCTACTCACATATAACGTACAAATATGTTCGATAGAAAATCACCATAGTAAAACTCAATTTCCGCAATATGCATGAAATCTAAATCGATTTATCTGTATATATTATTTCGTCCGTATGTGCAATGAAAGTTGAACACTGCGTTCCGCTGATTTCATGCGAGCCACTTGACATCAATCGGAGAGAGAATGGAGGAGTAAAAAATAGGCGAAGATTGGAAATATTGAGTTTTTAAAAGGACGTTTCGGTCTCCGATAACTACGTCCCAGGCCAAGTTCTAATAGTACAATCATAAAGTCGACGATAAATTGATCCGACCCGACGATATTCAGCTGAGGATGCAAGAAGCATCGCATCTGCTCTTAACCCCGTTTTTGAATACTTTTACCGACGATCTTTGATACCTTTTTCCTTGCATCCAACGACCCGACGTTCGAGAATCCACCACCAATTCATGCACGATAGAATCTTTATAATAGTTCAGAATTACAAAATGAAAATGGTTATTTACTTTCTGTTTTATAAATTACATAATATAATCGAATTATACATAATTAAATTTATAATTAATCACATTGAAATTGATACTGTGTAAAGGTTTTACGTATTTTTTTTTTTTTTAATTTGTACGTGATTAATTTATACGTGTCGTTTTTAATTCTCGTTAATTAGAAAAGTCTCGCAATATTAATTAAAATTTACAATAAAAAGAGGACAAAGCTTTAAAAAATGGCATTCATAAAAGTGCAGTGTAAATATTTCTATAAATAAAATATGACGATTTTCTACATTTCAGTTTTTTTTTCAATTTACTAATTTTATACAACCAAATGAAAATTTCCAGTTAATTTTTCTTTAGAAATTTGAAGCTAATTAAAATATTAATTAACTTGACTTTGCTAAAGAAATTAACTTATACAATAAGACCTAGTACATTTCCTTGAGGTATTCCCAAGGTAATCTGAATGTTACGCGCAAGATTTCGAACGAAATCTGAACGTGCTGAATGTTGATAACACAAGTCCATTGTTTCAATATACTATTCTCTTTGTTGTATTGTCCAGAATTATAATGACTTGCTTCTCGACAATGCAACTTCGTGTTACAATACCCTGATAACTGAAGCAGGAAGTCCTTGCTAACCCTAACTTAACCCTTCGGAAATTCAATTATCTTTTAAAGCCAAACAGAAAAAGCTTCGAATTTTCTCAGATTCACTAAGATACAGCAAAAAAAATAGTAAACGAATGCAGTGCATTTTATATGCATATACATAAACTTGCAATTTCGTTGCACGTCGTTCGTTCGAAGTAATTTCTTTTCTGGACGAACAATTTGCAAAGATTCGCGTCTGCGAACATCCAAACGTTCCGGCATATTCACAGAAGCACAAAGTAATATTTGCATGGAAATTATTTAATATCTCAGATCAAACAGATGTCTTCTACTGGAATTTCTTTTAAAAACAGAGACGACGACAGTTGTTGCGCAAGTACGTTTCACGTATATTAAAATATCAAAAATATTTATGCGCTCGTCGGTCTGATGAATTTTTCTATTTGTATTGCTTTTGAGATGTAAAACGAAATATTTGCAAAATGTTTGCGTTTATTTTTGTTGTGGTGACATGAAAATACGCACACTTAAAAATAATAATGTTAGCTTACTTCAAAGAACATTAATTTATTATTTTGTGATGTAAAGCGAAATGTTTGCAAACATTTTGTACTTGATATATTTTCACTTGAAACTCGTACTGAATAAATGGTAACTTACTAACTTCAGTGAAAATTCAAAATTTGTTAACTCTATACAATATGGATTTCATAACTAATGTTTGAAAATATTTGTACATGTTAATATGTATATTTTGTCATATATATTTATGAAGATATCTGAGTAAAGTAGTAGGAATATTTGAGAAATATGTGGTATTGTTTGGGTTTTCTTTATACAAAAAAAAATATTTGTGAGTATTTTATGTGGAATTGATCTAAATCAATTAGCAGCGATAATTAGTAGTCAATGTTGTTGCGAAAGTTAAATAAGCTAAGCCGAGTTATATTCGAGTCAATTTTTAAATAGCAGGTGAATCCTGCTCTTCTCTCCTCTATTCCCCCATTGGAAATCAGTTTTCCCGTTCGTTGGACTGTATTCCACGTGGCAGTGAAAATCGTTGGGATTTAAACGAGATAACGAGGCAACGGGAAATTGCTCTCTCATGCGCGTAATAGCATTACATCCCTTTTAAAATTCGCTACATGCTGCGGAGAGAACATTTTGAGCTTCCAATTAAAAGCTTCTCCTCTTTTTCACTCTGCCTAACTCACTACATTTCGTCTAATCTCCTCATAGTTAGGATTTTTTTTTTGTATATATCGAAAAATTGTTTATAGTTGAGGGGTAGTTTGCAAGGAGCGTGTAGTTGCATTTCAAATGAAGCACGCTGCTATTGATTCCTCCTCCTGCGCCGAAGAAACGTTTCCATTAGACGCGTATGCATGCAATCACGGAGGACGATCTTTTCAAATAATAATCGCGCCACCACGAAAATGAGCTGCGGTCATGAATCTAGCAGACTGAAATTCTGGTGTCCCTCCAATCACGTCGTGTTTGTGTGCACAATACACGTTAGTAATTACTGTTTATTACGTACCATGGTACACTCTTAATGTAAACTAGACTATATTAACACAAACTATTGTAAACAAAGTCTTTATCCGAGGTGTGACCATTATTTATACCTAACGTTTTCAAAACTTTTACGACCGCTTTAGGTAGAGTATTAACTTTGAAGCGCAAACCGTCATCACCTAGTTTAAACTTAAGCAACATTTATTGCTTGACTACCAAATTATTATTTATTTATCATGTAACATAAAAATACTATGCCCATCGAAATTATTGTAAAGAATACTTTGACATAATCGTATTTTTAATTCTGGATCGTTTGCTACAAGTGTCTTGTAGATTGTGAAATTTCAACTGATATAATTCATTATATGTTTGAAATGAGTTTAATTTATAATTGTAGTAGATTTCAAAAAACTAAATTGTATATTTTTAATGCTGTTCAGTTGTGTTATTTATGCTAAATTGTGAATAAACTTACCAAACTGATACGGTGAGGTTCTGCTGCGTGGGTGGCTTCCGGTTGCAACAGGTGTCGCTGCAGGCGCCATCGGGAGCGGGTGTACCCCTATTGGGAGGCGGTGGTGTGGCACTGACGAGCCGCCCTCCGGATGCGCCCATGTACTCGACGCTAGGACTGGGACAGATCCCATGCCTGCAGGACTGCGGAGGCTGCTGCTGTTGTTTACGGACCAGGTCCTTATTGCATTGAATAGCCTTCTCCTGTTGTTGCTGCTGCTGAAGTTGGTAAGTGGGGTAATTTTGGCACTGAATATCTGGTAGGTTCTCGGGCTTAGCGTGGCTCAAGTATTCCTTGCCCTGGTTGCTGGTGACGGAGCTGCTCGAACTGGAGCCCGGACTGGACTTGGAGATTTGAAAGTTTTGGTCTTGGAACTGGCAACATTTGATGCGGTTCGGCGTGTTCAAGTAGCGGATGCGTTGCGGATATTGCGATGGATATGGAACTGGGAGGCGGTAGTGAAAATTGAGGTCGCGTCGCATGTAAGGATCAGAAGAAGGATTGAATTTCTGGTAGTTGGGAGAGTAATAGTAGTAGGGTTCCTGCGGTTGCGGTACGTAACGATCTACGGGTGTATGGGCGTTCGGAGGAACGTACCGGTCGCTCGTGTATCGCTGCTCTAGGTATTTGTCGGGGGCCGGTGGGTTGTAGGTGGTTGTGGGTTGGTTGTAGTTGTTGTAGTACTGTCTGTACTGGGTGGGCGTCGGGTATCGCTTTGGTGAGTAGTTCTCTGTGGGGGACGGGGATAACGGGGGCGGCGGGATGAAGGTCGTTGCTGCTGGGACGTTGTTGGTTGGGGATGGGAAGGGGTTGGAAGGGTAACACTCAGGGCTGGGAGTGTCAGCTGGAGAGAGAGGTGGGGGAGGGATGAACCTGTCACTGGCGGGCGCCGGAGACGGTGGTTCCATGTAAGGTACTTGAGTAAAAGATGAGCGGTCTTGGGTGGCAAAACGCTCCGGGCAAGGAATCGCTGGGTAGCGTTCTGGTTGGTACCGCTCGTATTCATATCGTTGCTGCTGCTGCTGGGTAGGTTGTTGTTGTAGTTGTGGTTGCTGTTGCTGCTGCTGGGTTGATGATAGCTGCTGCTGGGTTGGTTGTTGTTGTTGCTGCTGCTGCTGGTACTGCTGCTGGAGCTGGAGCTGCTGCTGCTGGAGCTGCTGCTGCTGTTGCTGGAGCTGCTGCTGCTGTTGCTGGAGCTGCTGCTGCTGGTGTTGCTGCTGCTGCTGCTGGAATCCTCCCTGCGTGGTGTATTTGCTCCTGTCCTTATATTTGTAAACCTCTGATGGTAGAGTCTTGGAACCAACGTTCGAAGCGTACCTCTCCGCAGGAGAGCATACGCTTTGGCTCGACGAATGGCGATCGCCGCTTTGGTACTTATCATATCTATCACTACTGACGCATCTATCCTTATCGTTAGATAATGTGCTATATCTATCAGTCGGTGTGTTGGTTCTAGTGTAACCGTTGTGGAACCTGTCCAGCGAGCCAATACTCCGCTCCTGGTATCGGCGGTCCGTGTAGTGGTGCCTCTCCGGTTGCAACCTCTCCGAAGAGACCGCAGTCGTCGGCCTCTCGCCGCCCAACGGGTACCTCTCAGACACACCGTGGTACCTCTCTCCCGATGGCAATCGATCTGAATGGGACCGCTCCGAACCAAAGCGGTCCGTCGACTGGTACCTCTCCTGCGGCTCGTACCTATCTCCGTGTAGCATCTTCTCGCTGCCATAACTCGTTGGGAACCTCTCTGCGGGTACCAGCTGAACCGCAGCAGGACAACCAGCAGGGCAAGGGGCTGGCGCCGGCGAGCCGCGCTGCAAGACCTGTCTCCTTGCATAGTCCTCCTCCGTAGGCATCCTGGTGGCCCCGGGCCCGCTGTCAGGACATCTGCAAACCGAATTTTCATACTAAGCCAGATCCAATAAGCACAACCACCCCACTGATCTCCCTTCTTCCCTCCCTCTGCCGATAAATAAACTTTTACTCCGCCAACTACCGAAACTTTAACGTGCCGCAAATTGTTTCCTTGGCCCCACTCCAATACAATAACGCGAAATACACTCGCAAACTAACGATGAAAATAAGTAGAATAGAAGAAGAAAAAAAAATCAAGAGAATCGCCTTCAAATTTCTCCCTCGAACTTTTTAACAGAAACCGCGTAACAAAAATTATAGGTTTTTCGGGTAATGTTTAAGGGAGTCCACCGAACTGTGCAAGTATGCGCGTATGCAAGCAAGCATGTTTTGCGGAATTCGTTGTTTATGCATTCGCTGCGAAGTCTCTACCTCCGCCACCGCCGCCTCCACCTCTTCTCCTCTCCTCCACCGTCATCGTCACCGCCGCCTCCACAGCCGCCTGTGCGCGCATTTCTATCCACCGGACTAATCAATAGTTCCCCCATGTATGTGCAATCAAAACGGACCGCGCGTTTCGCTTTATCCCGCACTCATCATTCGACACACTCAAAAGATTTTTCCATCATTACCGAACCTCAAACCCCGCAACTTGCTCCAACTATTAATTAGCCGCATAGTTTCTACGGCCAGATCAAAAGTCCAATTAATTACAAAATCCATCCTATCCTACCTCCCCCGGATTCCCTCCCTTTCCAGACGAATTTACTTAATCCCCGGCGGATATTAGGGCCAAGGCCAGAAACTTTCTAATTACTTTTTTCTTTCCCTCTATATTTCCCTTCTTTTCATTATTTCCATCTCGAATTCACCTGAAAACAAGAAAAACAGAACGCCCGAACGGCCAATGTATGGATAATTCATTGCTTTTGGAAATCCTAGACGTATATTGTAAAAGCCAACAGACGGTGGAGGAGAAGAAGAACAAGAAAAATAAATAACGTAACGAATCCAATAGGAATCCCCTTTCGATTATTTGCTTATCTATGGGATTTCCAAGCAGACTCACCTGTGCCGGTCGCCGTGGTGATCCGTGATGGCGGCG
This sequence comes from Nicrophorus vespilloides, assembly GCF_001412225.1. Classification (NCBI taxonomy): domain Eukaryota; kingdom Metazoa; phylum Arthropoda; class Insecta; order Coleoptera; family Silphidae; genus Nicrophorus; species Nicrophorus vespilloides. The sequence goes on along the minus strand of NW_017096134.1, from coordinate 97,838 downwards.
CCAGGTCTATAGGGGGGGAATCCCCCCGCACCCCGCCTACAACATCTCTACAGCAACCCTGCAACACAAATTGCAATAAAATCCAATTAACAAAATACACGTACAAAATATATAAAAAAATACATAACTATGATATTTCAAAACATTCTTAGATAGCTTTTGTTTTGATGAATTAATTTGGTTCATTTTTAAAAATTAACATTCTTTTCTTATATAATTTTGTTAAGATTAAACTAGCATATTCACTAATCTTATTTGAGTACTAGCGTAAATGTAGAATATTCTTAGGTTAGGTTTAGTAAGGTTAACTTGGGTTTGCTTTGAATTTAGTTTGACGTGGATTCCTAATATAAGTTATGAATGTTATGTAAAGACAGTTAGTCTTAGTTTGTCCAGATTAGTGTCAGTTGTATAGCGTACCTAAGTAAATAAGATTCAATTATTTACTTAGTTTTTAAACACTGAAAACTATTTTATAATCTTCAGCTATTACAAAGTTAACAATTTTGAAAATGATCTTAAATTTCATCGAAATCAAAAGTATCATAAATTAGAACAAAAATAACAGATAAATAGAAAAATTACTTGAGCAATGAGTATTAAGGTTATAGAGTATTATGGCATGAAGGTAATTGTAGAGATGAGAAAAATATCAATTGCAATAAAACTGAATAGTTCTCGATTACTTACAACTTCAACATCTTATTTCCAACGTTCTTGGAATGTAAGATCAGATATCCGCGCTTAAAGTATATTTGGCTTTGTGATTTTAGTATCCATCCATTGCTTTCATTTTACGATCGTCATATTTATTACAGCCACGACATGATATTTCGCTATAGATTCGTGCTCTAAATATACATACTTGGTCACCTTTTATATCTGCTTTAATAGTATTCTACACTTTTAATGGTACTTATTTTTTTAATATTAATAAACTTCATTACATAATCGATAATTTTAAAATAAATCATGTAATAATAGCAAAATATATGAATTTCTTTATCACTAAATAAAACGTGTTAATTTTAGTATCATTTTATTTATATTTAGCTAAAAAATAAATAAATCTTATTTGAATTTTATGTATCTTTATCAAACGTCAGCTGTCAAATATTTGACATTTGACAATCATTAAACGTCAAATTATGATGAATGACATATAACGTTTAATAATATTTTTATATCAAAAACAATGTAAATATTTTGCGTTAATGCATTATGATTGCTACAGTACGTTTTATTGTATATTCAGTTCAAGAAGTTAAAAGCTCTCTTTACTTCAATGAACATAGAATTAATGATAATGTCACGGTTTTCTCTCAAAGTAATAAAATTTCATTTACATTCATTTCGTCTGCATGTTATTTAGCAAAGGAGTTAAATTAAAAATTGCGAGGATTTTTTTCCACCGCTTGGCAGAAAATTAAAAACCTGCAAAAGGCACGTGAAACATTTCATATTTGCCGCGGATTCCTTCCGCTGCACAAGGCGAAGGAGTAATGAGGAAAATGTTCATCTTCACTTCCAACAGAAATTTTCCTCTATCCAGCACATGAAAACGTGCTCCAATTCAACAATAAAGGGTTGTTACAAATATGCTTTATATAAAAGTTCATATAGCAAGTTTATAACAGTAGATAGTTCGCAGTAAACGATTAGATTATAACGAAATTATATAACATAAAATTAATTACATTCACGTTAGGTTTTATTCGCAATAAACATAATATTTGATGTGTTTTTCGGAGGAAGTTGAGAACTAATAAAATTTATACTTCATCTGATATTCCGTTATGAAAACTCAATTATAAAATTGTGTTTAAAGAAGAAAATACTAACTGATGTTGGAAATTTATGATATTAACGCTGCGTTAATAGAATATTCAATGGTCACAGCGTTCGGGCATCCCTCTAAACCCTTCTCAACTGGAGGGTTCTTGACCTTTCCACTTGACCAACTTTAATAACTTAACATTTTCCCCCCGAAATGTGTTTAAATGCACGCACCCATTTAAATAATGTTCTTTTGCGGTTTCCCAGTATTGCAACTGTTTGTATTGTGCTTAAAAGGTAGAAATGAATCGATGGTGCAGAATATTTAAAATGTACACTACAAACGATCGCGTTCACATAGCTTTTGTTTAAACGTCAATCGGTGCAACGATTCAAAAGCATTTCTATTGTCGTTGCAACGTTACTATTGAATGCAGTTTACTAAACTAAAATTTGTTGCAAAATCTTTGTTAGTTGGACTAAAACAATATTTGACTTTACAATACACAAAAAGAACCAAACACAATTTACTTTCAAATTCAAACAATTTTTATGTACATTAAAGATTTCGTTTACTGCAATAAATAACATTTGTTAATACCTTTACAAAGATCAAAATACTTCATTGATGCATCTTCTTTTTTCACCTATTTCCATTTTTTTTGCCTAATTGTACAGAATTCCTTGAAGTAATTTCGTGTAATTTTGATGGAATAAAATTACAATTACATACATATGAAATGGCCTGATATTAAACGAATTTCCTGTTATAATGCATGAAAAGGTGTTGACGTGAAAACGTTAGTCATTAGCAAATTGTGCGATTAGTCATAACTGTAATAACGAGAACTGGGAAATTAATCGTAATCGAGAACTTCTAATAAATCTATGTTTTTTTTTTCAGTGTTTTTACTACACCTGTTTTCATCCAAACACTTTTCAAAGTTACATAATTTATTGAAACCAAATTTCACCAAAACGCAATCAAACACAAACACATTTTCAACTGTTTTTGATACTTCAGCAACAAAACTCAAACACTTTATATTAAGTTACTTGTCAAGTAACACAGCTTATTTCAAATGCTTTTTCAGCATAATATCCAAGTTGTATTAACAAGTTTTTAGTGAACTATAGCGTTTTGTTAATTCTATTACTTTCCATATTAAGGTAATAATTAATTTAAAATTACTTTTTTTATCAAAAGAAGAATATGTTTTCAAATTATTTATAGATTTTTATTGGACCTAATTATGACCAAAAACCTTTCTGAATAGTTTCAAATATAAAAACATTATAAAAAAAATCTTTACAAAATTGTCTGAAATATTTATAAAATAGTTTGATACATTTCCTACACAAACAGAATAAACCTTTCATTTCTTTACACACAAAAAAGTATATTACCTGTAATTACGTAAAACAAGGAACACTGCGTATTTCGAGTTGTGCAAGAGAGAGAGAGGGAGAAAAGTAGCACGGTAAATTGAATGCGAAATGAAAACTGATTTCATGAAACTTTTATGAAAGCACCTTAATTAAAAGTGAATAGTTTATTACATTTGTTCGTCTCCCTGCAGAAAAGCGACGGTTTTTCTCTTTCTCTCTCTCTCTCTCTTTGTTCCTCCATGCACAGTTATATATCGACTTTTTAGTAATTTGCTAATTATCAAACGATCTGCAGTGCTTTCAGACTAAATAATAGGTTTCTCATTTTCGAAACAAAACACCGAGCAAAATGGATTATTTTAAATTAATTGGTTCGCTTCGGTAATGAGTTCTAATTGCTTCAATTTTCACAATGTTTGACAACATGTTCTGTAATCACGTATTGTAATTGAATGAAATACGAGTTTAATTTCATTTATTTCACTAATTATCTAAAAAAATAAACCAATTATTTTATTTTACAAATTTTTGTACAATTAATTCATCTTTTCCAAAATTTGTATCATTTTTATGTAAATACATTAAGAACAAATTTGAAAATGAAACTTTTTAAAATATTGTTTGAAATTTGATAAAAAAAATATTATATTTTTGTCCAATTCATTTTACAAAATAAATAAATCAAATAATTTATCAATTTATTTTTAATTGATGTTCAAAAATAAATAGATAAATTTGAAATATTCCAATTCTGTTGTAAAATAAGAAAAAAAAACTAGATGTAACTGAATTGTGTACATTTGTATCATTTTTATGTAAATATATTAAGAACAAATTTGAAAATGAAACTTTTTAAAATATTGTTTGAAATTCATTCCAATTCATTTAACAAAATAAATAAATCTGAAAGGTAACAAAATCAATTAATTTATCAATTTATTTTTAATTGATATTCAAAAATAATAGATAAATTTTAAATATTCCTAATCCTAAAAAAAACTAGATGTAACTGAATTGTGTACATTTGTATCATTTTTATATAAATATATTAAGAACAAATTTGAAAATGAAACTTTTTAAAATATTGTTTGAAATTTGATAAAAAAATATTATATTTTTGTCCAATTCATTTTACAAAATAAATAAATCTGGAAGGTAACAAAATAAATTAATTTATCAATTTATTTTTAATTGATGTTCAAAAATAAATAGATAAATTTGAAATATTCCTATTCTGTTGTAAAATGAGAAAAAAAAACTAGATGTAACTGAATTGTGTACATTTTTAAACTAACTAAGTAAAGATTTCAAATATTTCTTTGAAATAAAATTTGTGTATTTCTATTCGAACTATTTTAATGAATACGTGCAAATTTGAAGCAAAAATGTGCGCTTTCAAAGCTGTGTAATTTGTAAGAATTTTTTTGAAAACATTATATAAGGGTTATAATAAAATATTTACTATTAGCATACTGGGAACCTGAGAAAATGCTATACAATTGAATTAGTTATGTAGTTACTATACGGCTGTACGTAAACCACTACATATACATATATTTTTTTTTATCAAATGAGGTCAATCTAGAGCGCATTTATTATATAATTTTAATCTGGACTAAATGAAATTCAAAATGGCGTTTGGGGAAAACCTCGTGCGGGGGATGCATTGGCGTGACTCGATGTTAAAACAGAAAAAGAAAATAATTGTAATAAAAAAAAATATACACTTAAAGCAACAAGAAACAAGAGTTTTGACCTCATCAAATAGACTTACCAAAAAATAGTTGATGTCTGATGGTCTTCATGCTAATTGTTGAACGGACGAAGCATCCTCATTCGAATCCTGATGAAAAGACAAATTGAATGGTACACAAATTAGGCGCAATCAATGAAAATGGTTCATCTAGTCAATGTTTTATATACATATTTTTTTTTTACACAAATGAAATTACTTTATTATCGGCCATTGTCTCATGTCCACTCGGTAATTTCCCCCGGAGAGCAATGCTTGGAATTGCCGAGAAAAAAAACTACTACAAATACAAACATTCGTTTTCCTCTCAGTTTCAGAAAAGGGATAATGAAAATAAGGGATGAATAAGGGAGTTTATTTGACGTGGAGAAAAACAGCTGTTGTATGTAATCATACCATATGTTGAATCATTGATAATGGGAAGAAACTAATAAAAGGGTTCATATTTTTTTTTCAAATCGATTTGTTTTTCTGGTTCATTTTTTTGTGTGTGTTTGTGTGGTCACTTGATAATTAAACGCGTCTGCGACAAGCACACAGTATGTTTGGCGAAATAGGCATCGATTACTTGCGAACGTAAATATTATGACCCAAATATCCTTGGGAAGGGTCCAAGCTGCGAAGTTTTAAAAAAAAAGTTCGCTTTTCGAATTGTCGAGAAAAAAAAACGGGGAGGTTGTTTAAAATCAATTGGTTTAAACATGAATATTAATAGGTGTTTTTTGCTTCATGGCTATTTCTTTTGTTGGCGATGGGTGGATTGATGGGTTCGGATTTGGTAATTACCTGGTCGATGTGGTAGATGGTAAATCCAGAGATGGGTGCGTTCCAAGGAAGATGAATTTCGCAAAAGCAGAAGTCCGAATCCGCCTAACAACTCCGCACGTCAAAATGGCGAACACTCCTGTAAAACGCTCACGGGATTTCCCCCCCGTACATATACATAGATCACTCTAGGCGGGCGCGAATTTTCCACCCCCGAACCAACCGAGAGACGTCCGAAATTCCAATCCACACTCTTTTGCTCTTCAGTATTTGCCTGATTCCTGCAACACACGCCCAGGGAACACGGGTTTCGGTATCCTGCAGGAGGCGCACTTAATAACAACAACAACACACCCTAGCGGAAAAGCCTCCCCCGCCGATTGATTTTACATCCGCGACTCCGGAATTCTCGTCGTCGCTCGAACGCGATTCAGAAAAGCTTAGAAGCGATCTTCTCCCACAGTCCACTTCCCCATCGGTCCATCCAACAACGCTATTCCACCCTTCTCTTTTTTTTTTTCGTACCCAAAAATATTCCGGGGATGATCTCTGTTTTTTAGGGGTAAATAGCCCTCCTCGATGCCCGACTCTCCGTGGCACACATAGAAACTGCTGCGACGCGCGCCTCTCCTCCGCCTGACGCGCGTCGCGACGCCGCACAAACACGCCTGGGTCTTTCGAAAATCTACAACATCTCCATTACAGCTGAAGACCAAATATCCTCATAACTTTAAATACATTCTTAACAACATCTAGAATACACAACTCACATCTACAATATTTGAACAATCTTAACAGTTATAATCAAACATCAAACTTATTCATTACTTCACTTTTGAAGCAATGTCACTAGATACATCTAAATATAAAAATTAAACCATTTCACACATTAAAACTGATACATGTTTTAAAACTTAATCATTAATCATAGAAATTCTGTTAGATTTTATGAAAATGAACTGTGAGCAAAAATTCATCAATTCCAGTTAAAAATTGATCATTTCTTAAATATTTTTTAATGTTTCTTTACAATTTTTCATACAATTATAATATAATCATCATGTTATTAAGATACATTTTTTTCAAACTCTTCAAATCATTAAATTAGAAACTTTTTGAAATCGTAGATGTCAACTGTTGGCAACAGGATTTACATGAAACATGAAGAGAATTCAACGATTCTCATTTTCAACAAAACTTTTGGATAATGTAATAAAAAAAAATAATTAATTTAATATTATAAATGTTAATACAAGACAAACAACTTAATATTTCGGTCATTTTCTAATTAGTAAGAAACTAAATTTTTAAATCTCAAAAAAAAAGTTATTTGAAAATTAGGTCATATATAATACCAATTTATTTCTGATCCTATAAAGTTAACACTAGGTTAAATATTAACTAAATAAAGAAAATAATTATATAAATATTTATATAACAATTACTCAACATTAGATCAATTACGTATTTATATTTAGCATAACATAAAACAGCACTAAAACTAATTGCCATAACAATGAGGAATAACATAATTTAAACTTTGATCAAGGTTTAAAGTGCATTTTAGCGCCCTCTTCCATCGAAGCAAGGACCAAATTTGCCCAAGTCGATAAATACTAGACATGCGCTCGCTCCGTTATAACAATTCAAACCTTTGCGAAGTAATGTTGCATTAGTTTAAATAAAGTAAGTTTAGTTTCTTAATATTATTTTAGTTAATTGTATCTAGTTAATTAACAAGAAGTTATTGCTGTAACGCGTGTTTGGTTATGTGCTATTTACTTATATAAGCTGCGGTGTCCGAGTGGTTAAGGAGATGGACTTGAAATCCATTGGGCTCTGCCCGCACAGGTTCGAATCCTGTCCGCAGCGTTTCTTTTGCTTCAATACCAAACATTAGTATAAATCCTGCAGTAAATTGAAGTATTATTTTTATTAATTAAGAAAAATAATATTTAAAATACTATTAAATATTTTTGTAACATACATGAAAAAGTGATGAAAAATATAAAGTTAACAAAACTAAGAATCAAACTATTGATGACATCTATCGGAATTTTTGTAATCAAAGATTATTCTCTCTTGTTAACAGATTTTTACTAATTCTGTTATCAAAATAAAGCAAGTACTTTTAGCTCTAAAACAAACAATAAATCTTGTCTAAAAAAACAAATTATAATACTTGATTTAAGTTTGAAGAATATTTAGAAAACATGATGATGTAAGCTAGTAATATTATGCAATAAAAGGATTAACCGCTGCGGACAGGATTCGAACCTGTGCGGGCATAGCCCATTTGATTTCGAGTCAAACTCCTTAACCACTCGGACACCACAGCTTATATAACAACTTCGTTTATTATCAAATTCAAATCAAAATTGTATTTCTCAAGTAATAATAATAATATTGTTATTTTAAACATTTCATCCAATTCGAATTTTTCAAACATTTTTTTTTATAAATTTATGAAAAACCAACTAAAATTACAAAAAAAAATCATGTTATAAACTTTGTGTGCATATATGTAATTGCATAAGTATAAAACTAATTTAGTAAATTAACTATTGATACTCTATATTACTTTAAAGATGTTGTGAATAATAATTAATTAAACGTTAAATTATTAAAGTTGTTATAAAACACTTAAAATATAATGGTTCAATTTAACTTGGTGTATAATTAAAAAAACAATTAAAATTATTTGTTTTAGCAAAACGAACGCTGCGGACAGGATTCGAACCTGTGCGGGCAGAGCCCAATGGATTTCAAGTCCATCTCCTTAACCACTCGGACACCGCAGCCTATATAAATTTATGTTTTAAAACTGTCCAGTAACTGAAAATATTTTTTATTGAGAAAAACATTTTAAAGTAACATTTATTTAGGTAAATATAATTATTAGTATTAACAATAACTTGAAACTGAAATCAACTTAAATCTATACTTTTGGATGAACAAGTAAAGAGAACTTTATTTCATTAACTAATAACAAATAAACAGGAATGTGAATCAATGAACAAGTAATAAAGAACATTTAGTGGAGGAACTGCAATAGATTTACACCTGTCCATGAATCCTAATTCTATAAACGCATGTATACTCTTGGTTGCCGTAATTGCTCGCAACATTCAACTCAACGTAACGAAATTTCTTCCCCAAACTGGAAACTTTAAAGGTCTGCACCGGTTGACCATCGATGTTGTACACGAATTCGCCCAAAAGTTGTGGTTCTTTGTCGGAATCACTGAAACCCTGAAAACATAAATTTCTTTGATTTATATACAAATTTTAAGTTATTGCAAGACTTACAATAATTTTGAAATCCTTTGGGGCGCTTGTTCTATCTTTAACCAAATTAGCTCTGACATGATCAATAGTCACAGCTCCAATTTCGACCAGTCTTGGTAAACGGATCTGAACGCGACCGCTGCTTCCACTGAAAGAAAAACAATCGCCAGGTTGTGTTCCAGGTGTGAGCAGAGACTCCGGCTTCGAGTACAGTTTGAACTCGAAAATTCCCCACGCGTAGAAGACCAATTTGGTGGGATGTGGTTTGGTATCCGGCGTATCGACAATAGAAGCTCCTGCACTTTTCAAAGCGAAATCTGCAAAATTATCGTATTAATAATTTTTTGAAAAAAACTTGAATATGTGGCAAATACCTATCATGCCAACTTTGTCGGCGTCGTAAAGATCCAAGGCATCCGTGATTCTCTTCTCAATATTATCCGGATCGTTCGTACTGCAATGAAACGATTCAGTTGACAAAAACAAAAGATGATCAAAGTATTGTTTACCGTTCCAATTGTTTCCTTAAGTGACTGACTTCAAGTTGCAGTTCGAACAATGCACGATCGACGTTTTTGAATGTTTGAACCATCGTTGTTTTTGCTGTTTGAAAAAAAATAATAATTTACTTAGTTAATTAACTTTCTTAATAATGAATTACTTACACATCTGGTTGTTTGACGTCTCAAAATAATATATTCCCAATAAGCTGATCATCAAGAAGATAAGCATTACGTAGATCTCTGTTCAAAATAAAGATTAGTAAACAAAATGAAGTAAATTAATTAAGGAAAAATATAAACCTGGTGGTTTTGCATCATCGGGACTCCACTGCCTCGGAATGTGATCGGCGAATTTGGAAATTATTTCGCCAATACCCTTTCGATTATTTCCCATCGTCGCAGGACTTGTATGCACCTTGGAGACACTATCTGCGTCGTACACTACTGGTTTCCTCAGCAGCTTCAAGCGTTTCGTCTTCTGCACGTAATCCATGTTTTCGATTGTATTGCAACGCATTGAAACAAAAGTGCACAGAACTTGAGCGTCACTTCCAAAATTGATTACCAACCAAAATAAAGTAGCGTCTATAATGCTACCAACATTAAATTTTAAAATAAACATCAGTTTGTAAATTGTATTTCAATGGATTAAATAAAATAAACGCAACGTAAGTCTAGTCATTTATTTGATTTTCCGAAGATCTATAATTATTATAATTCGGTTTACTATAGCTATTGGGTGAATATTTTTTGCTGTATCCAGGACTACCATACGTATTGTAGTTGTTTCCATAATTGCTGCCACCTTCGTAATTGGAATTAACATTGTAATTGGTCTGTTGGTAATCGTCGGATGGTTGCATCCACCAAACTAAAAATATTATAGCTCCAGCAACAATTAACAGTACAAGAGCTGGTACTAAAAAGACTCTAAGGAACCTATATTTCTGCAGATAACTAACGAAGTAACTGATGTTCGATATGACTTTGATTACGATCATCGGCAGGATACCGGATAGACCGAAATTGGATTTGTAACTCTTGTCCATCTGGTAGCCTCCGTTACCATATCCATCGCCGTACCCATCGTCTGCATAATAACTACTAAAGTCCAGTTTACCAACTAAAGCCTCCAGAAGCTTAGGTAACGCTACTTTGGCTTTATCAATTACTTTATTTAATATCTTATCGAATATCTTTTCGAACAAATCTAACTTTTTACTCTTTTTCTTAGTCTTAAATAAATCTTTACTTTCCTTCTCCTCTTCAACCGCCTCGTCTGCGTAGCCAGGATAGTAGGGCTGATAGTAATTGCTTCGCGGATTAACTGAGCCTGTAAATAATACAATAAGACTTTAATTAAAAGTTTTTGCGAACGATTTCGTTACCTAACTGTTTCTTGAGCTCCTCGATCCGCCTTTCCACGTCGCCGAAAACTTTAGGCTGGGTTTTACTACCTCTAGCTCTTACATCTTCCGCCTCTTCTTCGCTCGCTCCTAACGCTTGCCCGAAAAGAGAAGTAAGCACACCAAGTGCAGATTCCGCCTCTTCGCTGCTCTCGCCATTGCGTTTATTCCTCGTTTTTTTTACATTATTCTTCGGATTGGGTTTGAACGCGTAATTTTCGTCGCAATTCTCTATTTTCGGTGAGGAATCATCTTCACCTGCAAACGACACGTCCCTTTTGGACAAATCTAAAATCTTACGATGCTTACGCAAATCGTAATTGCGAAACTCCGGCTCCTCTGTAACTCTTGAGTATCTGGCTGCAGGAACAACTGGTGGTTTAACTTCCTCTGTGTTCTGATAAGTTGGATAGTCTTGAGTTATATTGTTTATAACGACTTTCAGATCTTTGATTTGCCTGTCCAAATTGTACACGGTTTCTTTATCTTCAGGTTGCTGAAGATATTCCGGTTTGTTGAACGTGTCGATGACGCCTTGCAGTTCGTAAATTTGATTCTTCAGATCGGAAACTTTCTGCTCAGGGCTCGGATTTTGTAGTGGATGGTCGTACGGTTCTTGCAGATTCTGCGGAGGATTCGGATTGTAAGTCGGCGTAGAAATTTTCTGCTGAGATGGAGCTGGAAAAAATTGCGGCGAGCTTTTCACTGGCGGTGGGGCGTATGCAGGTTGCGGATGAACCTCTTCTGCTTTCGGTGGCGCATACTGAATTTGCGGTGCCGGATGTGCTGGTACTTTGGCATCCTGCGAATACTGCGGATTTGCATACTGTTTAACAGTGCTCGAGTAACTCGGCTTGTAGTTGGCATTAGAATCGTAATTGTTGTTATTAACAATATTGCTGTTCGGATTATAAGGAGGTGGATTTGGTACAAACTGTTTTTGATAATGATTCGGTCTTGGATAGTAATTCTGATTTGCACTGTATTGGTTGTAATTGATGTTCGGATTGTAGTACGGATTGTATCCGTAATTGGGATTTGGATAAGCACCGAATTGAGTTTTCTTACTGTAACCGTACTGGTAATGATTGGGAGGATTGTAGTGCTTCGGATAATCTTCCTCGCTACCGATTTCTTCGTAGCTGAAGACCGGTTTATCATCTTCATCATCATCATTATTATTGTTATGATGGTTGTTATTATTATGATTTCCTTGTTTCATGGCCATGATCTTTTTCCTCAAAACCCTGATTTCCGATTGACTTAGTTTAGGTCCGTTATTTTTCGAAATCAATTTATTCAAATGCAGATTAAATTCGGACCCATCGTTTTCATCTTCTTCGTTTTTAGATTGCATACCTCTAATGACCACTGCCAATTGCTTCAATTGACTCTCCATATCATCATCGTCATCATCAGTTTTGCTCTGCACTTTTTCTTTCTTTTTTAACTTCTTCAAAGCTAATTGTATTTTCTTCATCTGAGCCTTAGAATCGCTTTCATCATCATCATCGTCAATATCATCATCATCATCATCAATTGTTTTGCTCTGCAATTTGATCTGTTTCTCCAATTTCTTGAGTTGATCCTCCATACTAGTCTTCTTCTTCTTTTTCTTCTTCAGCTTCTTTTGCAGATCCAACAGCTGCTCCTGCACATCATCCTCATCCAACTCCAGCGAATTAGTTTTGCTTTGCTTGCTCAATTTCTTGAGTAAAATCGTAATTTCGTCGTTATCCACGTTGCTTTTAGCCTTTCTCCCTAGTAAAGACATTATCGACTCCATGTCGTTTTGTTTCGCGGATCTGGATAAATTGTGAATTGAAGATAAGTTTTGTTTCGTAGGTAAATTCGGCGCAGCCGAACCTAAAATTTCTTCAGTATTATTCTTATTGGAAATATGTCCCAATTTATTTTCGATTTTCGACAACTCGTAAATCATTTGTGTAACATTGCTTTTCTCCTTTCCATAATTACCGGCATCGTTTTTGTTGAGAACCTTATCCAACATGTTCTTCAGTAATAGTATTTCGTCACGTTGAAGGTGCATCTCATCGTCCAGCTTCCTGTATTCCTTCGGCTTGGAGATGGTAGACTTTAAAGCTTCGATCTCTTTCCTCAGCATATCGACCTCGTTGTTACCATCTACGTTTTGCCTTATATCAAAGTCCTCCTTTTCTTCATCTATCTTCTTCAAGTGCTTCAGCATAGAATGCGGAATGAAGTCCTGGTGATTATTAGAGTCCATCTCGTTGAGAATTTTCAGAATATATTGTTGGTCACGCAACACCTGCACCAGATCCTGCAATTTGGACACCTCCTCACGCAAATTGTTCGCATACACAACATCGCTCGCCCTCTCCTGCAAATCGAAAGTCTGCATGCACTTGTATTTCGCATACTTATCATCCGCATGCGATCTCTTGGAATTATCCGAATTCTCAAAACCTTCATACTTATAATTAGCATTAACTAAAAGTAATATAATTCAAACTTTAATTATCTAATTACCATCGACGCAACAACTTACCAATTGGTTCCTTTTTACTGACGCCCATCCAATCTACGTCTCTATCAGCATCCTGCAATATTTGCCTGGCAAAAGCGCATCCGAAATACAAGAAAAACAACAGTACTTTTAAATCCATTTCAGTTTGAAGAACGTATCGTTCAAACTAAAATTGAATATACGAAACTGTTAACAAATCGAAATTATTTTTGCTTGTTTCGTGAAATCGCGCAAAGTAAAATTCCACATTTTTTCACCTGTTTCCTGCGTTTGCAGAAAAGCCGCAAAAGAAAACGATGAATCTGCAAAAAGGATAAATGGGCTCGTTGGGTTGCATACTGATTTTATGAATAAATATTTGAATTGCATAACAGTTCATCATTAGGTTGATGATTAATGAGATTATTAACTACTTTTGGAAGGCAGAGGAATCGACATGAATATGATTTCGTTCGGATCTTTGTAATTGCATTACGTATGTTTTAGGTTTCTCAAATGCAAATTGGTTTAATATCTAATCAATACATTTTTGTTAACCGTTGATCTTTGCATGAAGACTAAAAAAATACATATCATTTAAGCGATTCCCGAGGGTCGGAGGTAATCATATTAGTACGATGCACGGGACCTAACCTCAATATCATCAATAGTTTTATGTGGGATTAAAAGGTTGCGCAAGCGAGTAAATGTATTTTTTAAGTGATTTTTTATGTTGCAGTGTTCATTTCATCGATGATGTTGCCAATAGGAAGTTTGGTGTTCAAATGGATTTTCTCGGTAGCAGTCTTAGGATTTTGGTTCTTGATTTCTTTCTACAATTGGATAGAATATTGTCCTCCACTCTTGCGGGATCCGTTTGCATCCATCGCCGAAGAATATGATTACATTGTTGGTAAGTGATTGCATTGGTTTGTAAGATAATTGTTTTTAGTAATGTGTGTATTAATGTAAATTTATTTTTGAAAACAAGTTGGCGCAGGATCAGCTGGTAGTGTAGTCGCCTTGAGATTGGCTGAGGATGCAAATAAAACGGTGCTGTTAATTGAGGCAGGACCAATGGGTGGACGACTTTTGGATGTGCCGGCATTCCTACCGCTATTTCAAACATCGCCATTGGATTACGCGTACGAAACTGTTACGCAAGAATACGCAATGCTCGGTTTAAAAAATCACGTTCGTTTCTGATGCATATCAATGTTGTTATCAATATTATCATTTTGTAAATTTGCAGATATGCAAATGGCCCAGAGGAAAATTGGTCGGAGGTACTGGTCGTTTCAACAACATGATTTACGCGAGAGGACATCCTAACGACTTTGCGGAATGGTACGCGAACGCAACGGATTTCGATTACGACCGTGATATATTGCATTATTTCAAAAAGTCAGAAAACTTCATCGCCAGCAATTTCGATCGTAACGCAATACCATCGACGTTATTTCCTTTAATATATAAATTTCTTTTCCGTTGCAGCTAAATACCATTCGAAGAACGGACCGTTGAATGTCCAAGATTCAATATTTGTTACTGATCTTAGCGATAACATGTTGGAAGCGGCTCGATATTTTGGAATTCCTGTAAGGGATCTGAATGGTGAAAAGAGTACGGGTTTCATGAAAACTCACGTCAACATGCTGAACGGAGCCCGATACTCCACCGGACATTACCTTCTGGATAACAAACCTAAGAATTTAGAGCTTCTGACTATGACGCAGGTGGAGGAAATCTTGTTCAAATCAAATTTCGAGGCTCGCGCAGTTCGAGCTGTAAAGTTTGGCGTGACTAAGAAAATTCGAGCTAAGGAAGCTGTAGTTTTAAGCGCAGGAACTGTGGATACAGCTAAACTGTTGATGCTCTCTGGCATCGGTCCAAAGAGCGATTTGGAGAAATTGGGGATTCAAGTCAAAGCTGATTTGGCTGTGGGAGAGAACCTCCACGATCACGTCAGCACCGGCATCGATTTATTTAAAGTAAAATCAGAAACTTTGGATTTGCTCGATGTGACAGCTCCGTTCCATTATTTGGTAAAGGGCAAAGGGGCATGGACCACCGCACAGTGCGATGCTCTTGGTGCTATGCATACCGATTGTTTTCGGTCTAAAGACTTCGATGTTTGCAGCGACAAAAAGAAGTCACCACCGGATCTGCAAATAATGGCTTTACCGATGGGTTTCATTTCCGATAACGGAGCGTTCCTGAGACACATTATTGGAATTAAAGACAACATTTGGGACGAGTATACTTCAAATTTGATAGGCAACCAAACGATCACGTTACTTCCTATAGTAACGAAACCGAAGAGCAGAGGTTTCATTAAGCTCCGCGATGGTAATCCCGAAAGCAAGCCAATTATTGATCCCAAATATTTAAGTGATAAAGAGGATGTGGATGTTTTAATCAGGGGTCTCGAAATATTAAGGGAATTCATAGAAGCACCATCAATGAGGAAGATGGGTGCAGAACTTTACACTAAGAAATTGCCGGGTTGTGAGCAGTTCCAATTCGATAGCAGAAGTTACTGGGAGTGTTACGTTAGACACTTAACATTGACTATCTACCATCCAGTTGGTACAGCGAAGATGGGCGAATCTTCGAATCCTTCGACCGTTGTTGGATTCGACTTCAAAGTTCATGGAATTAATAAGCTCTTTGTAGCGGATGCTTCTGTAATCCCAACGATTCCAAGCGCTAATACCAATGCGGCTACTGTAATGATAGCTGAAAAAGCAGCCGATTCAATTAAACATATAACATTTTTAAATTCCGGTTTCAGTAAATTGAAAGATATATTCTTTCATTCAATAATTCCACACACAAAGCATTTTTGTACAAATATATTTCATATATTATAGTCGCTGATAAATAATTAGTTAATCTAAATAAAATAAACAAATATTGCTGAATGCATGTTTTCCCAGTTGCATATCTATTACATTTTTCATCTCTTCCCTCCACAAACCGAGACTGTATACAACTGTACAGGTTAGAAAGAAATGCAAGATTTATGTCAATATCAGATTGTGTATAACCAAACAAATTTTAACGTTAACGATGTCCGGACAAGCAGGGTTTTTTGCAGAAAGGAATAAAAGGGGTAAGAAATTCGGCAATCACAACAAGAATCTGAGGAAGAGATCGTCGTCTCCTTCACCCTCTGCAGAGACGATGGACAACTCCAAACATCCAAAACATCTCAAAGGCAGGGAGATTGGAATGTACTATGCATTTCTATCCAAGCAGAAGAACAAGAAGGTCTCCATAAAACCGGTAAAATTGTTATAACATAATAGTTTAATGAATGCTTAAATCAACTCTGAATTATGTTTTAGATTGGAAATGTGTTATTGCCAGAGTCGAAGCAGAAGGAGATTCAAAAATTGTTAGAAGCAACAAAAGATGCACCATTCAACAAACACAATGTGAACTCCAAGTTTGAAACGAATTTCATGAAGGTCCTCCATGGTAATATCAATGATAAACTGTCTGAAGTGAAAACATTTGAGTCAAACAAAAATGCAGACCAGTTATTGCAAATTGAGTATTCCAAGAAGCAGACTGATCCGAAGTACAGACATATGCAGCAGCAAAGGCAGAGACTGCCTGCATATAAAATGCGCTCTGAAATATTGAAAGCTGTTGCTGAAAATCAAGTTGTTATCATCAGTGGTGAAACTGGCTGTGGAAAAACCACACAGGTGTCTCAGTTCATCCTTGACTCACATATGGAAGCAGGGACTGGATCTCAATGCTGCATCATTTGTTCACAGCCAAGAAGGATTTCAGCTATTTCTGTGGCTGAGAGAGTAGCTGAAGAAAGGGCTGAGGATTTGGGACAAAGTGTTGGATATCAAATTCGTCTGGAAAAGTATACTTAAATTTCTTTATATTATTCAATGTATTAATTATTTTTATTTTTTTAGCGTTTTGCCAAGAAATCGCGGGTCTATAACTTTTTGCACGACTGGTGTAATTTTAAAGAAGATGGAAACTAATTTGAGTTTATCTGGTATCTCGCATTTGATACTCGATGAAATCCACGAACGCGACGTACAATCAGATTTTCTGATAACTCTGTTGAAAGAAGTCATCAAGAAGCGTAAAGATCTGAAAGTGATTCTGATGAGTGCCACATTGAACGCGAAAGCATTTGGCGATTATTTCAAGGTTGCGACTCTAACTGAAATACCTGGGTTCACCTATGAAGTCACCGAATACTATTTGGAGGACGTTATTCATATGACTAACTTCGAGTTTCCACCTGACAATCGAAGATTTTTAAAGAATAAGAACGCAGATTTCGAAGCACTTATCGAGCCTTACGTTAGGAAGCTGATGAGAGACAAGGAGTATCCGAGACGTGTGTGCAACGAGTTGATGAAGAAAGGTTCAGAAGAGTTGAACTTGGATTTGATCATGGAGCTGATCATCATGATTTGTAACAAGGAAAAAGATCCGGGAGCAATTCTGGTATTCCTGACTGGTTACAGCGAGATTTCCCAACTGAACACGATGATGTCCAAGTCTGGGAAGTTTTCCAAACACCGATACCTAATTATTCCTTTGCATTCGCAAATGCCATCAGTGGAACAAAAGTTCATCTTTCGGCCACCTCCGCCGGGCGTGAGGAAGATTATCCTCTCCACAAACATCGCAGAAACGAGTATAACCATTGACGATGTTGTCTTTGTCATAGACTGTGGAAAAATCAAGATAAGCAATTTTAAAGTCGAGACTAATCAACAAACGTTGATGCCCGAATGGGTTTCTATTGCCAATGCGAATCAAAGACGCGGTCGAGCGGGTCGTGTAAAACCAGGAATTTGCTACCATTTATTCTCTCGTGGCAGGCAACAGTATATGGAGGCATATCAGAAACCAGAAATTTTAAGAAAACGACTCGAAGATGTTATATTGATGCTGAAACTATTGCAGCTCGGCAAAGCGGATGCGTTTCTGGAATCTTTGATGAACCCACCAGATTCAGAAGCCGTTTCGGTTTCGCTTGATCTGCTGAAAAGGATGAACGCGTTGGACGAGAGCGAGAATTTAACACCGTTAGGATTCCATTTGGCTCGATTGCCGGTCAGTCCGCAAATTGGAAAGATGATCTTGCTGGGCTCGATTTTCAGCTGCCTGAATCCAATTCTTTCGGTGGCGGCGTCTTTAGATTTTAAAGACGCATTCATGATGCCGCTCGGCTGCGAAAGGAATGTAGATCAGGTGAAGGTGAAATTGGCTAATGGCAATATGAGTGACCACATGATATTCCACGAAGCCATGACTATATTCGAGCGTACGAATAACAAGAAACAATTCTGCTGGGACCATTATCTTAGCCATACCACAATGAACCTTCTGGAGAACATGAAGAAACAGTTTGCCGAATATTTATTCGACTTGAATTTCGTGCCCAACTCAAACCCAAAGTGTTCAGAGTGCAATGAGAACAGCGGAAACATCAGTTTGGTGAAGGCTGTCATCTGCGCTGGACTATATCCCAATGTGATTGTAAATAATCACAAATTCAGCAAGCACGGTGTTATCAACCGTTTCCAGACACTGGACAGGAAGAAGGTGAAGCTGCATCCGAAATCGGTTTTAAATCAAGTAGAAATCTTCGAATCTCCACTCATCGTGTATTATCTCAAGATGAAATCGAGCAATGATTTCATCCACGATGGAACCGTGGTCCATCCACTTTCACTCTTGTTCTTCGGAGATAGATTCGCGGAGCATAACGAGAGGAATGATAAGCATTCTATTAGCGTTAACGAAGGGTTGAGGTTTTGGTGCAGCGAGGGAACTGGAAATATAATTGCTGCTTTGAGGGACAGGATGAATCTTTTCCTGAAATGGAAAGTGGCTCATCCTGGTTACGTCAATTGGTCTTCAGATGAAGACGGAGAAATAAAAACGTTAAGGTATTTTGTATAAGCAAACTTATTGTTAACCAGATTATTAACTTTTCATCACTTCAGGGCAATCATGGAATTAATCACAAGCGAAGAATGTGGACGCAATGAGCATGACCCGGACGAGAGTTTGGACGAAGATAATGATTAAATAAATTGTTTTATTAAATAACATTCTCTTCTTATCGATGCGAATGAAGTAGTTCATACGGAAAGTCATACTTGCACAATACATATATTAAAAAAGGTAAAAAAAAACTATATATTATAATTAGTGTCAACTTATATTCTAATTATGATATCATTAATATCTCATTGCGCTTATATGTAGCAATAATAGAAGTACTAGATGGTAGTTCGATCTGTATGTATCTCACTTATATACTTTTTTTAAAATATCGAAGTAAACTAGTCTACAAATATGGGAATTTTTTAAAATTCGCAATTTCTTAATTGCAAGTACTAAAATTTGTTAGTCATTATATTTATGTTATAATTTATAATAATTAATTCAATTCGGAATAGAAGGGATAGAATATATGTTATTTTTTTAAAAATTTAAGCCAGTTACCGTATCAGTATATGAATAATTATAATATTTATTTTTTGTTAAAAATACTTATATTTCAAATTCTATATGAAATTGTAGAAATATATCAGCAAAATACATGATAATCCTTGTATTTATTGTTACATTTTATAAGAAAAATGATAAATGTAGCTAAAAGATTTTCAACTTCTCAAGATTAAAAATATTTAGAAAATTGTTTCTTACATCTTTTCATTGCACAAAAGTTAATTTGGTTGT
This sequence comes from Nicrophorus vespilloides, assembly GCF_001412225.1. Lineage (NCBI taxonomy): Eukaryota > Metazoa > Arthropoda > Insecta > Coleoptera > Silphidae > Nicrophorus > Nicrophorus vespilloides. The sequence continues at coordinate 77,729 of NW_017096134.1, read as the reverse complement.
CTACATTCATACAATGACGTGTATTACTACTGTCAGAAGTTTTCAAAACAACATAACCTAGTTGCAATTGACTCGAAAAATCGAAGATGGGTCAAATGGATGCAGATTTGAAAAAGAAGATTTTGCAAAAATTCGTGGATGAAAACAGGTCCAGTTTATCGGATCACGAGAAATGCAAGCAGCTCCACCAGAAACTACTCGATGAATTGAACGCGATCAAAGCACAAGTAATTAATTTGCAAATTTACGTCTCCGCACTTTCATTGAAATAATTAACCCTTCCAGTTAGATTTAGAGAATGATGAGTCCACAATCAAACAGACAGTGGACAAACTGGATTCCACTGTCGAAAGTATTAATGGGTCACTGGATGAATCTGAGACATTGACAAAAGAAATAGAGCAGAATCTGGATGAGCTGGATGCAATGAGGAAAGATGTCCAGAAGAAAATGAATGATTTGCATGAGACAGAAACAGCAGTTCAATATATGAAAGTTGTTCAGAGAGTTGAAGCACTTAGGTGATTAATCAATTAATAATTGGTTATTTTATTTGTTATAATTTTTTTTTGTAGTGCTGATTTGGAAAAGGAATACAATGGGAAGGATGATGAAAGTTGCATCACACTGTTTGTTAATTTATGTGAGATCAGTAGGAATTTGATAGATTCAACTGCTTGCCATTTGAAGGGATATGTGAAGGAAACTATTATTTATTGGCACAAAATTCTAAGAGATAAATTAGTTGTGTGAGTATGTTCTTTGATGGAATATTTAGAGTGGTTTGTAAATTTCGGTTTTACTTTTTTTTGTTAGAGATTTTGATGAAGTTTTGAAAGCGCTGAAATGGCCTTTCGTCAGCGAAAACTTTTCATTGCAGACACCGTCACAAGCGAATATTCAAAAACTGCAATTGTTAGCTGAATATTTGCTGCAAATAGAGTTGCCAGATGAAAGTTTATCGCCTGTGATCACGTCAGCTCTTCTGTCTGATTTTCCACCGCTTTGTTTACCCATCAACTATTTGGTTGTTCCGTTGAAGAAACGATTCATTTACCACTTTTATGGTGGGCGGCAAACGAATAGAGTCGATAAACCCGAATGGTATTTCACGCAAATCCTGTCCTGGACCAGAGATCATATTGATTTCGTTTCTAAATGGATTCAACCGGTTATTGATAAATTGGGTTTGCATCATATTGATGCTAAGGTAGATTCGAAAATTTGTCAATTTACTGATTGTTGCATTAATGTAGTTATTTTTTGTTTAGTTGGAGTTTATGCGTGGTTTGGTGCAATTGGCAGTGGAGAAATTACATTCCGAGTTACCTAATCTACAATTCGACGATTTCACCTTTTCGCATTGCATCGACGAGGCTCTGGGATTCGATAAGGAGCTTAGAGAGACGTATTCCTATCCTTCGACGCAACCCAGCATTTTGGCAGTACTAACTCAAGCCCAAGTATTTGTTAAATGGCTTGCCATGGAGAAGAAATGTATGTTTATCGGATAAAAAAATCAATTATTTTACTGTGAAAATTTTCAGATGCTATTGAAAAGATGGATGCGATGCTCTCTCCAACTGCTATGGACATCTTCGAGCCTCTAATTACAGAAGGCGATGAGCTGAAAGTTAGCAGCTGTGCCGATACCTTCATCACTCTTCTGCAAACTATAACGGAACGTTACGAATCGTTACCGCAGCCAGGTCACAGGCTTCAATTCCTTGAACTCCAGTTGGATCTGCTGGACGATTTCAGGATTCGCTTATTGCAGCTAGTCAACGCCGAAGAGGGCGACGTCGTGGAATCGAGGATCCCGATGATCGCAAATACAGCGCATTACGTGGAGGACGTCCTCATGGATTGGGGCGCGATGCTTGTAAACTATACCTCAAAATCGAATAAGATAGAACGATGCTAATCATCCAGTTTTAGCACTATTTAGGTTTGTTTTACTACAAAAGTCAACTGGACGAAGTTGTTGCGGGCAATCCGATTCCGGTGATGGATTACGACGGAAGCCCAGATTTCGAAATGGAAACGGAAACTGTATTCGCCGACACCCTTTCATTATTCAGGCATATGCGAAAGGACTTATTATGTACACTTTCCGAGTCTGTTAATAGAGAGGCGAAGATGCGGAGCAGAGACTACCGGCACGAAAGATGGTCGGCTATGGTTTACCATAAAGATATGAGAACTCTATCGTTAACACCCAGCGCTTGTCCGATGTTCGAAGTATTGGCAAGGCGTTTGCATCAGCTGCAGAAATCTTTAGCCAAGAAACTGTTCACGATTGTTTGGAGATTCGTAGCCCAACAATTGGACGTTTACTTATTCGAGGATTTAATTTTGGAGAACCGATTCAACGACGGCGGAGCCATACAGTTGAAATACGATATGCAGCGAAACTTGTTCCCGCTCTTCTCTCAATTTAGCGAAAAACCAGAGAACTATTTCACGCAGTAATATCCGTTTTTACAACATTCAAAATTCATAATAATGTATATCATATTTCAGAGTTAAGGAATCGTGCGAATTATTGAACATTTCCAAAGGATCCGCACTGCTTTTAAGAGAAACGCTTTTAGCATTGGAGGGCGCTACTGGCGTGGAGGACCGAAGAGGACAAGCCTTGAAGGAGGTGGGCGTAACTAATTTTACACCGCAGATGTCGGTGGATATACTGAACAGAAGAACCGACATCACAGTCAATCGTATGGTCATTGATTGATCTACTGAAATATTTTAAAAGAAGAAAAACATTTACTTACTAAATAAATTATATAATATATTCAACAAATCTAACTCCATCTGTAATGAGCATAAGCCCTGTTTGCTTCACACTGCCTATGCAGATCCTGCTTCCTCTTCACAACTCTCCCAGTGTTATTAGAGGCATCTATCAATTCATAAGCTAACTTCTCTGGGAAGTGGACAGTCCTTTCTTTGTCTGTTGCAGCCTCAATCAGCCATTTCATTGACAGAAATTGGGATTTCTTCTCTGTGATTGGCACTGGCACCTGATACTTTACACCACCTCTTTTGATTGGTGTTAGGAACAGCACAGGCTTGCAGTTGTCCACAGCCATGTGAAATACTTCCCTTGGATCCAGCACAATCTTATTCTTATCTTCCTCTGTTTTAGCCTTGTGGAACTTCTCCAATTGAGACCTCTTGACTTTCTCAAAAGCTTTGTCAAGCAATTCCCTGGCAAGTGATTTCCTGCCACTTCTCATAATGTAGTTCCTGAAGAGCCTTATGTCATCATCATAGTAAATGGAGCAGGTTTGATCTATGAGAGCTGCCTTTGTTGGAATGTGGGCTAACTTTTGGGCCTCTCCATTTTCAAAGAGCTCTACCTGAGCGTCTTTCTTAAAGATTGGGTTGATGTAGTAAGGTGGGTACATGGACATTCCATTTTGCTGCACCACACTGCAATAACAAACAAGTTTATAGGTTAAGTTTAAAGTCTAATAATGTAGTGAATTAAAGCAGTGAGTCTTATACTGAAAATTAGTAGTTTAAGTTACTTTTTTAATTGCGGTTTACCTGAGAGCAGCTAATTTATTTGTTAATATTTGAACGCTTTTTAAATTGGCGAGCGTTTTAACTAGCGCCATTTTTGACTAATGCCAACTTTAATTGACTTAACGTCAAATTTTAAGACTACTGCCAATGGAAGGATAATGTAGTTATAATTCAAGTATGCAACAATGAAAACAGGAAAAATTTGTATTGTATATTCGATTTTTTTTTGTATATAATGTTATATGCACTTATTCTAATTTTTTTAGCAATGTGTTATTGCAGTAACATGTTTTGAAGGGAATACAGCGTTGATTTATGGGTATTTGCATAAGGACAACACTGCCTTTCCCTTCCCAAAATAGTTCCGCATGCGCGTTCAAATCTATTTATCATACCTAGTGTCACTTGATTTTTGTGTAAATATATATATATGTAGATGTATATAGTGTATATACATTGGTATATGTAAGAGCTTTGGTATGTTGTGAATTTCGAGAGCAATAAACTTGCCTTTTTGAACCACAAAGCGCTACTTTCAACAGAGAATTCCTAGTGAGAATCGCGCGAGATTTCCGTATCAGAACGGTTCCAATCCTCACGATTACAATCATTACAATAAAGAGCAAACCAGCTGAAAGATGCACCAAATAGTGATGTTTTTATAGTGCTTAAGGAATTGCTTGGCATTTATTTTTTATGTTGGCGAATCAGTAGAATCCAGGAACCTTCTTTTTTAGTCGCACCGCATTCTCGTTGAATTCCACGTATTTATTGGACGAAATATTGTTTTTCTTTGGCAAAATGGCAGATCAATCTGGCAACCCATCAAATGGTAAATAACCTGAATCAGAATAGACTTATTAGTTACATTTAAAACGGAAGAAAGCGATCGTAGAATTGCGAGCTATTGCATGTAATCGGCGTTGCGATCCAATTGGATTGCGGCGCTGCTTGCGACTTGTTCCCTTCATTCTGTTTATAAGTAAATTCAATGATGTTTCTATTGATGGGGAAGCAGTAACTAATTAGTATTTTGTTTAGTGCGTAGGAATGTTTTACGTATGGATATCCCCAGGCAACCATTGCATAGTACATTTGGTTTTAAGCCTCTGCCAGGCCAAAATAATACTGCCCCTAATATTACAGATCCTACCATCATGAACAACTCTAGGGCAATGTTGTTGCCCAGGAATCCTTTAGAACTGCCTGCAGAGAAACTGAGAGCGTAAGTTTATCTTCTACTGTCTATTATTGTTCTATATATTATATCATGTTTAACCCTTTGTACAAAACATTTCATTCTGCATTTTCACCTTTTCTCCTATAGCTTCAACGTAAAAGGCAAATATACCAGGTACTATATGCACATTATTTGAGTTTCTCTAGCTAGTTTATTCTCACAACTTCTCTAAACTGTAGGCTTTGATTTACTATAAAAAAAAAACAAACTAAATTTGCACATTACTTTCCAGTCTTAAAAACTTAATAATCAAATAACTTTTAACATCCTTAACAAATAGCTTCTTTTCAAAGCTTATAATTTGTTAATCAATTTATTATACTGATAGAAACAACAATATTATTCATTTAATTGAGAGATTCTTAAAGTACGATCATCATAGCTTCATGTATCGACGAAACAAATACTGAAATATAAAAAATTTGATCTTGTTGAAATATTTATTTTTAAATATTGAATATAAATAACATTTGATTTAAAAATAATTCAAAAATTCTTCGTAACTCTTTTATATCGTTTAAATTTAGATATTACCGAATTAGTGTATGAAAAAAATAATACATATATTCCTAAGAAAGTATATTATCTATAAATGATAATTATTATTTACTAATTTTGATTTATACTAACTTAATTTTGTGCATGTTGTGTTTTGTTATTGATCTACACAAATCTAAATTATTTTGAGCACTTTGATATTGACAAGTTATATTAATTGTGTGATAGATGTTTTGATTGGTAATTGAGTATTGATTGCTCGGTATGTGTAGTTTTAAGGAACCGAAGTTTAGAATCCCGCACCAGATTCAGTCGACGGGGAAACTGAAGTTCAGCCAGAACGAAAAGTACGAATTCACGTCGGAGGATTTGCAAGATCTGGGGGAGATCGGCAGAGGAGGTTTTGGGACTGTGAATAAAATGGTGCACAAGTTGTCGAATCATGAGTTGGCTGTAAAAAGAATTCGCTCAACTGTGGACGAGAAAGAGCAGAAACAGTTGCTGATGGATCTTGAGGTGGTCATGCGGAGCAACGAGTGTCCGTACATCGTGCAGTTCTACGGTGCGCTCTTCAAAGAAGGCGACTGCTGGATCTGCATGGAAGTGATGGACACGTCGCTGGACAAGTTCTACAAGTTTATATACGAGAAGCTGAGCGACAGAATACCGGAAGCGATCATTGGAAAGATCACCGTCGCCACGGTGCTGGCACTCAACTATCTGAAAGAAGAGCTGAAGATCATCCACAGAGATGTTAAACCGAGCAATATCTTGCTGGACAAGCACGGAAACATCAAGCTATGTGATTTCGGGATTTCAGGACAGTTGGTGGATTCAATAGCTAAAACAAGAGACGCTGGTTGTAGACCATACATGGCGGTAAGTTCGTATTTAATGAGTTTACTGCAAACTATCTGACTTTAATTGTGATTCAGCCTGAAAGGATAGATCCTCAGGGATGTCCTGGTTATGATGTTAGGAGCGACGTCTGGTCGTTGGGTATAACACTGATTGAAGTTGCCACCGGTCATTTCCCATATCCACGTTGGTCCAGTGTCTTCGATCAGTTGCATCAGGTTGTCAATGGGGAACCGCCGCAGCTCTCTACCAATGGCAACACGTTTTCACAAGAATTCGTACAGTTCGTCAATACTTGGTAACTATCGTACAATATCGTAAGCACTTCTTCTAATCCTATTGCTATTTCAGTTTGATCAAAGATGAAACAAAGAGACCAAAGTACAATAAACTTATGGAGATGCCTTTCATTCAAAAGGCGAACTCAACTAATATCGATGTGGCCGAGTACGTTTCGAAGATAATGGACGAAATGACCAATAATGGTGTGAGTGCTTTTACCACTAACCTCCAATGAAAGTACTTTCTCCCTCGCCTCGCGAGTGATTTCCAGCCCCCCGAAAGTTGAAACCACCAATGAGACATTCCTTATTTAGACAAGCAAAAAAAAAACAAATAATTATAGTGTACTATATAATTAGGGGAACGGAAGACTCGAGAAAACAACAACAGCAACAACAAACTTAATTTGATCAAACAACGTGAAGAAACTTTTGTTATTTGCATCAGCGGTTCCGAAACGCGAATGGGAGCCTTGATAGATGGTGCTCGATTTATTTATTGTATTTATAGTGAGATGAACACACTCAAATGAGAAAAATCCCTCTTGTTTAGGTCTGCGTACGTATTCGTATTTCTGTTCGTAACATTTCGTTTATCGACGGTCAATGATTGATAGTTAGCTAGTGCATTAATAACTTTTAAACTAAAATTATGTAAGTAGAGGGCAAGAAAATTAGTTAGGGAACCGCTGAATCGTAATAGTTATCATGTTTTCTTTCATATATGTATAAATATATAAAAATATGTTTATTTCGTAATTCAATATTCCAACTATTCGTCCTGAGATTGTATGTACATTTTTTTTAATAGAGCGCCATCTGTTCAAAATTAATGTTATATACGTCCCACTTTTGTTGTAGCAAAAGATTAGGGGACGATGGACAACAATATTTTAATTGCTGTATCTAACAATGGAGTCATTTTAGACGATTGCGATTGTATATATAATAAGAAAATAATAATAAAAAAATAACTAATTAGTATTTGTTGTTACAGTTGGTACAATCTAAATTTTGAGTATTTTTCTTATTCTTTAGAACCCATCTAAAAAAAAACATTTTATTTCGGAAAAGTTTGATACTTAAAGTTTTTAACTTAATATATCATAAGGTTATATAAATAAAAATAAGGCTTTAAAAATTAATTAATAATATCTTATTTATTGACTTTGCTATGAGGAAGCATACAGTTTATGGTATAATCAATGAAGTGGAAATCTTGGACCATCTGAGTGACCCTCTTAAAATGTCTTTCGGTGTATGGTAAAGCGGATTCTATCGAGCCGCTCAATCCAACAGGCCTAAATTCTCCGCTCTGCACCTCGTTAATCAGAATGTTCAAAACCAATTGTGCCGCCTGGCAATTTCTGCTATTGGTGTTCCAATCCATGCAGCACTTAAGCAAAGACTCTTTGTGGTCATTCCTTAGCTCTTTGATAGCATCCGTCAGAGCGTTGTCGTTCTGTTTCAGTACACCCTGAATAATCTTTAATACTTGGTACGGTTTCCCGAGCTTCAGAGCCAATTTCAGCGCCTTAATCAAATTATTTTCGTGTATGTAGTTCTGCAGTTTCTGCTCCTCTAAACTCAACTGCTCGGCTTCCTGAATTCTCTCGAGTTTCTTAATTTCCGTAACATCTTTCCATCTGATCAGAGTAGAATCAGCACCACCTGATACCAGATTACCCTCACTTTTGTCGACGGCCAAAGCCCAAATTCTGGCCTCGTGCTCATCGAAAGTCGATGTGCATTCTCCACTTTTGACATCGAATAATTTTAGTAAACCGTCCGCTCCGGCCGAGATGATTTGTAAACCGCACGACAAAAAATCAGCTCTCACTACACTAGCTTCGTGCCCTTCTATAGTTTTGATACAATTTAAATCTGTTATAGACCAAAGTTTGATAGTACAATCCGCCGACGATGACATAAGGACTTGATCGATTGGGGAGAATCTCACAGACCACACACCTCTTCTGTGACCTTTCAAAGTTCCCAAAGCAGTTAAGTTTTCCGTCCACAATTTCACCATTTTATCCTGCGAGCAACTGGCAATCAGTTTATCATTGGGCGAAACGCAAACACCGTTAATATCCTTTGCGTGGGCTTGCTGTGTTTTCTCGCAGACCAAGTTCTTTTCGTCAATTGTCCAAATTTTCAAGCATGTATCTTGACTGGCTGATACTATGAATTGGTTGGAGTTCGCGAAAGACACCGAACCAACAGAAGCCGTATGCCCGTGACCAACAGCTAAACATTTCAAAGTCGAAATGTCCCACAATCTCAATGTGTTATCTTTACTGGACGATACAATATAGTTAACATTGAATTGCGCTTTACCCAGAGCAAGCACAATATCCGTGTGTCCTTTTAGTATATTACAATTCATGCTGGACGTTTCGTAAATTTTAATATCGTTGGAATTCGTCGCCACAGCCAAATGCGAATCATTCTGTCCACAGAAGATAATATCCAATATTTCATCGCTGAATCCAATCATTTGTTTCGCGACTTCAAACGTTTCCAAATTATGCAAAATAATATTTTGTTCGGCACTCACCACGCCGATACTCTTGATATCAGAACTGGGAACTAATTTCGTTATAGCTAATCCACCTTCTTCTTTACTCTTGCTCACTAAAGAATTCGATTGAACATATACTTCTTTAGCATTTTTAGCATCCCAAACTCTGACAATTCCATTACTTCCTCCAGTTGCCACATAAACACCTGAACCAGATTGGAAATCTCCCAAAATGAACTTTTCAGGCATGGCGATCACAGACTCAATTTCTTCATACAAAGGTATTGTTTTCAAAGCTGTTGCATTTCCAATTTCCCACATCATCAAAACCTTATCTCTTCCACCAGAGACAAAATATTTTTCATCATGATGAAAACTGAGGCTTGTCACTTTGCTATAATGTCCACTGTAAATTTGTTTTACTTCTCCTTTTGGAAGAGAGTGAGACACAATTTTACCATCATCTCCTGAGGCATAAATGGAATTTAAATCTGGAGAAAACTCCACCAAGTTAACTACTCCACTGCAATTTCTCAAACCCAGTATACAAACATGGTGTTCTAAATCCCAGACTCTCACAACACCATCGGCTCCTCCACTGGCCAAAACTGAATCCTTCAAATTCAATTTAGCAATTGGGCCTATGTGGATGTACTTCCACATCTTTGTCATCTCTCCATCCATAGACCAAAGTCGCAACAAACCACTGTTGTGTGATGTGACAATTGTTGATCCATGTGATGTGAATGTGTGGATAGCATCGATTTCAGCCTCAGAGTCCTCATTTACCAAACCTATCCGGGCAGTGACTGCTCCACTGTTTACATCAACTAAATTTACGTGAGTTGCAGTTTGGCAGAAGATCTTGTCTTCGTGCCATTCGACATTGCCGCCAGTATAGAAGGCCCCCAATTTTGATTCCACCTCGTACCTGAAAACAGATCATTGCAGTTCAACAATAGGCAACTATATGAGCAAATTCGCACGTTGTTTCCAAAACTAACCTTAAAACTGTGCGAAGAAATTCAACACACACAAAAAAATACTTAAATACAGAAAAAAGTAAGTACTTACGTCTCCTTAATTTTAACGCTCGTAGTCATCTCTGGATAGCTGAATGGTAACTGTCTTTGGAAATCAGTAGAACTTAACACGAAGAAACCAAAAGAAACATTGATGGAAAATATGAACTAAAGTAATGTTATGTTCTCAACCATGTATAATCAGTTGCATATATACTTCTTGGTTAGAATTTCCATATTTCCACTAGCTGAGATTAGAAAATAAAGTAGCAAACTTAAATTAGCTAAGTCTTTTTTTTATTGCAGATGCTTGGGAATCTCTTTAAAAGCAAACATGTTGTGCAATTTATTGGGAAAGCGAATTTCTGCAGTAAACCAAACAACGACTTTGTCCCAGTATATTTTTTCCCTTTTATTAAGACATTTTCAATAGTAAACAGAATAAAGTATTACCAGTCTGCTGCAACCGCTGGAGGAATCCCCTTGAGCGTAATTCTGAATCAAGCAAGTGTAATTACACTAGATCAGACTATAGCGACAGTTTTTGTTGGTAAATTGATAATAGCTCAAAAAATACAGTTTTTTGTAATTAAAAATTTCAGGGATATCGGGATGTATGGTCCTTCACACATTCGGTTTAATGACGAAGAATTTCGTTGGAATCATGTACATAAACGAGAAAAGCGATGAAGTTAAGATATCCCGTTTGGATTTCTGGGGTAAAAGAAAGGACGATATTGTGCCCATCTCAGATATAGTACCCTTCTCTGAACTACCCTCATCAATAACCGATACGTTATATACTAAATTACGGTTTTTCTCCGACACCAAAACGATGCTGAAAGTGTCTTTGAAATTTGGGAAAATTCTGGATGAGAAATTATTTAACAAGCACATTAATCAGTGAATGAAGTTGTCTATATAGTTTTAATAAAATATTGCATTTTGAACGTGATGATTTCCTAGTCTCATTCATATGGTTTGAAATATTGTAATTTCGATTTGTTAAAATGATAAAAAAGAACATTAAGATTTCTTTCATTAAATAATTACCTTTCACTATATGTTTTGCAGAAAGGAGGGGTTTTCAATCTCTTATAGTTTTGCATTAAAATGTAAATACATTGCTTTTTCGAGTGTTAATTTTTCATTTTTTCATCTTTGAATGTGATTTACTGCCAAATAGATGTTGATTGAATAAATGGTAAATACAGTGGAACCTCGCTTAACGTAAATCCGTTCCAAAATTTCCGGATTTTTACTCGTATAGTGAAACATATTCAAAAATACACATAATATGTGTAAATAAATTTTAAAAATGATATAGAAGGCGCGCAATCCGGGACTTCTCTTCTCTTTATGCGAAACGTTCTTCAAGCGAGTTATTTTTCTTACAGTTAAGCGAAATGCTCGTTAAGCGAGGTTCCACTGTATTTAGTTATGACTTAAGTATTTTTTTTTCTAAATCTAAATTTGTCATCTGCAATGTTATTTTCATAAGTTGATCTAAAGATTCATAGTGAATGAACATATGATTAAATTTAGAAAATTGTAGGGATCATGAACATGTTAGGAAGCTAGAAATAAATAAATCAGTCTCAATTTCAATAATTTCGGAAAGCGTAACCACTTCTATTTGTACATTGAAAGTTTACAAATGAAACGCACCGATTCCAAATCGCTTTTTCGTCTTCGGTATTTTAGATCCTTAAACGGTACAAAAAAGAACTAAACTATGTACAATCTTAGAAACAATACAGTAAAGTTGAAACAAAAGTGACTCATGTAAAAATATATTATTTATATATAGTTTATCTGACTGGAACATTGAAGACTAGAAGACTAGAAATAATGTATATATATGTACAGATTATTATTTTTTTTTTTTTGGTATTTAAAGTAAACTAAATAAGAATAAACAAGAGGAAATAAAAATAGAAGATTAATTAAATTATGTTAGACGATGGACGAAATGCACGCTTTTCCACCGGCAAAAGTATGTAGAATTGAAGACTAGAACCGTTCGCAGATCCGGGCATCGTCTAAAGTCACGTTAAAATTAGTTAAAAAGATCATTTTGCACGGTGTATTATACATATCAACATATTGGTTATTATTTATGTTCGGGTCGACTTTCCGCCATCCGTTCTTAAGATATTCGAGTTATCAAGCAAATTTCAATTAGGAGGAATAAACGTACAAAATTTCCTCCCGCAAGTTGAAAATCTTAAAGTAGAATTTAAAGTTTCACTGGAAATTGCTTGAGAATGGAATGGATGGAAAGATGCGGCTCCGTTACATATTTTTTTTTGGACGGATTGATTTCGTTTACAATCACAATTACTAATTAATACTAAACAGGTATACAATCCTAAATATAATATATATATAAATCTCCATGATATTATCAATCAGTTATACAATATAATATAAATATAATATTTCAAATATAATTAACACTTTTCCCTTGCTTTAAGTTTTGGACGGAAGAATTACGTTAAGTATTAATAATACGCACGAAATAAATAGATTCTACGCACACAGTGATAAAACACGAAGGCACAAACCACCCGGTGTAACGTCGACATCAAAATGATCATGATATTAATTTTTCTCATATGTTATTTATATTATTATTATTAATATTATTTAATTAATTAATTAATTTATTTTTTGGTATTTTAGGACGGAATTAAACAACTCGAGGCGTTGGTGTAAATCTCGTTGAGCCGATCAAAGTAATAATATTGAGCATGATTTGAGCTTTTATAATGATTCCAGCAGCGAATCCAGCAGTTCCAGTTGGCATTCGTCCCAACCGTTTGCTGCAAGCAGAAGACCGGTCAGCTCATCCTCAGCGGCGACGTTTATGGGCTCCGCGACGACGCTCTCGTTGGGCATCGAAGCCGGAACCACTTTCTCCTCCTTCTTGCTTTCCTTCTTGGAATCTTTATTGCTACCGCCGCTGCCCTTCGTCGAAGCTCGTATGTCGTAGTTCTCGATCTCCGTTTCGCCGCAGATCGAGATGTTCGAGAGGATGTTGTGCTTCCTTTCGCCGTTGTTCTGAGTCGGCCTGTATCGTTTCGGTTTCCGGGTCGGTTTCACTTCCGGCTGCGGATGGCGTCGCGGCACTCTCACCGTCAGACTGGACCTCCTCTTCGAGCGGCGCGACTCCTCGAGTCGCTCCAGGTCGAGTTTCCAGAACCCGCCTTTCCCCGGCTCATCCTTCGATCGTGCCACCTTCACGAAGCACTTGTTCAGCGACAGGTTGTGTCTGATGGAGTTCTGCAAATGTAACATCATCATATTCTTAGTGATTGCAGACTTTTGGAACAACAATGATTTATGTTGTTACTTTTTGATCAATAATATAAGTTATTCAAAATTTAAATACGAATATTTTAAGATGAAACTAACTAGAAACGTAATTAGAAAATGTAAAGGTGTAAAATCTAGGCTTAGTGAAATAATGTGACCCACTGAGACACACCCTATAGATACTAAAGTATTAATGAGGCCAATCACAGCTGCGTGAAGCAAGGATTTAATAGGGTCAAAATTATTAAAAGTGATTAACAATTTTGATGAACTTAATTGATTAATATGTTGATGAGTTTTCAAGGAATGAAAGGAAGAGAATCAAAAATAGTAATTTACCTGCCAACTTGGATGTGCTTTCCGGTAATAAAGGAAATTTTCGCGTATCCAATGGTAAATCGCGCTGAGCGTCATCTTGTTGCCATTCTTGCCCATCGCCATACATATGAGCGTCGCGTAGCTGAAGGGTGGTTTCTTGTCGCCGTTCTTCTTATAGAAGTTGATGTTGATGGTGAGATCCTCCTGATTACTTGTAGGTTTCTTCTTGGGTTTGGGTGAGACGGGCGGCGTCGGCAGATTCGGCACTGACATGATGTTGGTGATGTTGTGGAGCCAGTTGAGGCTGGTCAGATCGGTTTCGGGGAGGTTGTCGTCGACGCTCTTCGGACTCAGCATCGAGGACGTCGAGGTTGGAGGAGAATCCTGGCTCTCCATAGGTTCATCCTCGCTCATCCGGAAAGGCACTTGCTCTTCGTACAGATTGACGTCTTCGAGGAAGGGCGGCTCGATGGTAAGCTGACTGCTCAAGAGGTACTCGGTGTTGATGACGCCGTTCGAGTTTTCGTACTGGATCTTGACGAACTGATTCTCCGGTATGCGGAGAACGTCCTCGTCCGGTATCTCAATGTTGGAAGCGACGAAGGTGTCCCCGACCATCATGTCGGCTTCGTGGGGCTCCAATGTCTTCAGATCGCACATGTTGAGTAGCTTCATGGCGCCAAGCACTATGCCATCATCTTCGTCGACAACCTGCAAAGAAATTCTTCGCGTTAAGTTCGATGGAACGTTAGTTGGATGGATGGATGGATGTAGGTCCGAGGGGTCTGGGGGCGCCGCGACAAATTGGCGTTTCGATCGTGGGGCGGCCGAGGGCCGGTCGATTCGACCGCGATGACGTCACCAAATGACCACATTCCCAGGAGGCCGATCAATATTTTGCCTCCGCCGTTACACAGAATTATTTAAACTACCTCTACCGCCAACCACCACCACCCCCTTTGGGAGGACGACCTCTGCGATTTCGCACGAATTTCAAAGGTTGAGACCCTCCAGAAACGCAATAGAGAATGAGCAAGTCCAGAGGCAATCAGATGAAGCTTAGAAGGAAAAAAAAATATGTGTGCATATCTAAAGTGGAAACGGTCAGAAATAGATAGCGTGCCGTGGATTTCATCGAACTCGGGCCTCCCCTTTTGTGTGAAAGGGAGGGCTCATTACATCGACCACCTCAATCACACGTTCCCTCTCGCACGAATTAATTGCACGAGTTTGATAAAACGGAGAAGATTTCCTTAATTTGGAATAATAATAATAAAAAAAAAGTAATGATAATAAAAGGGGGTTTCCAATTCTATCGATTCGCTTTTCCTTTCTTTCCTTTTCTTTACGATGGATGAATAATAGATTTCCATTAAGTACGCTAGTCTACTAGAAAGCCATTAACTCATTGGTTGAAGGGGCGCTTGAGAGGAGAGGTGGCGAGGGTGGTCGAGGGTGCGAGAACGTGGACAGGTGCTCGATTCAATCAAGAGTTCATTTTATTATCATATTGTCCAGTTTTCTTTTTTTTTTTCTGCTGTTGTTATATTGTATCCCTTCGGTGAGGATAGGAAGAGGGAAATTGGCGATGGTGTCGCGCATAATCATTTCAATCATCCAATTCCACCCGCCCCGCACTTATACACCTGGGGGATATACCTGGTACCCTCGGATGTATTGTGGACACACAGCAAATAATA
The DNA here is from genome assembly GCF_001412225.1 of Nicrophorus vespilloides. Taxonomy (NCBI): domain Eukaryota; kingdom Metazoa; phylum Arthropoda; class Insecta; order Coleoptera; family Silphidae; genus Nicrophorus; species Nicrophorus vespilloides. Next base: position 62,436 of record NW_017096134.1, on the reverse strand, counting down.
AATAACACTGGCACGAATGCACAGCACACAACAACATACAGTTGTGGGGGAGCAAAAATTGCTTCAAGCGAACGGCAATTTAGATCTGCCTATCTTCCCTTTTTGCCGCATTCACCCAATTTATCTAATACACCAATTTAGACTGCATACATTAAACCTTAATCATGCGAATAAAAAACGATTAACTCCTTCAACATCTTCAAAATTAGTGTTAATTGCAATATTTTTTTAAATAACTTAACATACATAAAGTTATACAAAACATATGAACAAATTTCAAATATAGTCCACACAAAAAAAATCACACAAAATTCTCTTGGCAAATACCATTCAATATCCAAATTAGGATTAAATTTAGTCCTTATATCAAATTGATTATTTACTAGATTGATCAATCATTGAAGGTTGAATTGCAAATTTGTATATAATCAAAGTTTTAGCAAACTTAATTAAAAATCTCATAATTCATAGAAAAAATTATGTATATTAATATATTATAATATTCAAAATGAAACTATAACATTAAATGTTTTATTTTATTTATGAAAAATAGATTATTTTTGATATATTCTCTTTATTTTACATATTTTCAACACATAAAGGTTAAATTTCGTGTTTAAGTTAACTTAACAAAAGTGAAGAAATAATAAGCATTAGAGGTAAGTGCTCTTTCGTTGTAAGTAAAAAGAAGGAGCAGGTACCTTTAACATTCTCAATTTGTTTGCAAGTTTTATAATGAGCTGATACATCGCAAGTAACAAGTACGTGTGAAATGGTGTAAAATCTACGCATATTTTACGATGTACTAGAATCTGCGCGGAAACTTCACAAGTTACTAAGTACGTTTTGCGTGGAGACTTTTTAACTGTTGAACGATGAAAGAGATGAAGCAATATTGAAAATAAATTAAAAGGTATTTGCAATTGAGAAAAATATTTGAATAAAAAGCAATTATAGATATTTTTGGATGCTCGCTATAGAAAGTGTTGATTATTATTTGATTGCAGGATGGAACATTGGAATATTTCACACGTGTATGTCAATAATAGTTGTACTTTTAAAGGTCGCAAGAACGTGAATAGGAACGTGTAGACAAAGGGATCCAATATTGATGATTTATTAATGAATTTGCCCAATACAGCAATGTCACTTCGCTATAATAACTATACTATGCATGATAAATATTGTTGTTTTTGCTCCCCCGGTGTGCGTGTTTTATTCGGAAGTTTCGTTTGGTTCGAGAGGGAACTGTCATGTGAGCGAAAAGGAGATCAATTCCTTTCTAGGTAAATAATTCATAATCGTGAATAATTCAGATGACGACTGTAGCAATTCGTCGTAGCGATTAAAAGCGAACGCTTACCTGATGATATTCAAAAGGTTCTCCTTAAAAACATCAAAAAATTGGAAAAGTAGAAAAATCCAAGCACCGAACAACGCGCGCGTGTATCCTCTTCAGTTCGTTTCCCAACAACAACAACAAAAAAAATACCAAAGAAATGAAACGAAACAAAATAAGCAGAGAGTCGGTGTTGCTGTTAAAGAGGCTTGCAGGTGACTGAGGTGTATTTTTACAACCCCCCAGGAAGGTTCCTCCAGCAGTACACGTACCTCTGTATGGGTAGTGCACTCGGTTTCTCCCCCACTGGCGCAACTCGCGTGGAATAATCGATCCGACTAAATTATTACGCGGAAAAATAATAATAATCACGAGAAACACAGAAGTATCGTACTCTCCGATACTCTTCCAGCATTAGATTCTTATTTTTAAAAAAAAAAACTAAATGAAGATGGACTCGAGTATTCGTTAATTTTTTTTTGCTATATTCCGCTTGTAACAATTGTCCGAAATGCACTGAACTCGAGGCGGGTGTTCGTAGCAATTACAAAATACTGCCACGGTTCAGAGAATTTAATTGGTGTGCAACATATGAGGGTAGTCTAGAGTAGAGGATATACCTCTCGCATACACCTGGCACTCGAGTGCCCTTGCACCTGGCAGAGGAAATTATTATTTTAATTCCAAGTTCATACGCAGCCTTATTACACACTCGTGTCTCTTTCCTTTTTTTTTTTATATATTTTCCTATTCCTTCTTCCATATTACTATTAAAATGCGCATGGGGGTAAACTACTGTTATGCAACGATACCAGTATGAATCGAAAAGCATTGAACTCGTTCGACCATTTATTTATATACATTTTAACATTCCTAGTTGAAATCTTTGATAACGATTTTGTTGCAGATCGCCGCAACAAGTTGCTCCCCCATCTCGTAATCCTTCAGCTTGTACGTCTTCTGCAGCAGCTTCCTATCCACCGGGCATCCTCCGAAATCCACCTCCTCACCTGCGATAACTCCAAAATCGAAGTCCTCGTTGAGAGTCGCGACGTACATGTCCGTCTCCTTGTCGTCCGCACCGAAAAGCTGCAAACTTTGACTGATGTTCTTCGATATGGACAGGTTGAAGAGGATTTCCGTGTTGATCGTTCTCGTCGTCAACTTCTCGGCGCAGATCGCCTTGTTAGCAGCGACGACGATCAGAAACGGATCAGGTATCAGTTTCGATTTGATCATGCAGCAGTCCAACTTTCCAGACATCAGTTTCTTACGCAAATCATCGCAGTTCTTAACGTTCTTAAATAGTTTTACAGTCAGCTTTTGCTGCTGTTTGCTTGGATCGAGATCAAACTTTGTCATCTAAAACAAAAACAATAGTAACTAGTCAAATAATAGCAAATTAATACTATATAACGATTTTTTTTTTATATAGCTATTGTCTTTAATTATCATTGTCTACTTGATATTTCGTATATCTAATACATTAGCATTAATAAGCAGCACTTTATTTAAATAGATCAGGTGTTCCCTACATTTCGTACCTCTATAATCACACTTGTACTTCCCTAACAGTCCATAGGGGTTTAGAATATATGCTATATAATACTGGATAATATACAAAAGTATCATGCGTAATGTAGAACAAGCTGCAAGTAATATTTACTTCAAATTTATAAAATATTGTAACAAACATGTTGAGAACCTCTGATATTATTGAATCAATTAATATATTTTATAAGTACTTTTTTTAGTAGTCTCACACTTTTATAATTAAACATAATCAAATTATATTAGAAAGTTACCAAATTTGCATTAACAAACGATTCATTTTTACAGAAAATTGATGTATTATTTTATGTTCTTTATTAAAGAACATAAATACTAAGAAATGATAATCTGTTAGAAAGCTGGTATAATTAGACCAATAACAGCACCTTATTTATGTAAAGCAGTATATATATATTATACATATTTTTTTATATAGCTCTATTTATGGTGAGCCGCCCACGGCTTCTCTTAAATTTTGCAATATCATCGTAAATCAAGGATCTAAATAAGTATTATTAGACTGTTTATCTGCAGATTTCTAGAACAGATTATTTGTAATTAATTTCAGCCTCCAACGTCTTATCCTAATGACAACACCTAGTTCGAAAAAAATAAATATAAATGAAGTATTGAAATGTAGTTGGTATTTGTATAATAACAATATTAGAATATTTTCAATCTGTCAACATTGAGAAAACAAATTTCGTACATTATTATTTCTTCTAAATTATGAAAATTAGTTGCAAATATTGCATTAATTGTAACAAAGTTTGACAACAGCTCTTCTTTTTACATTTGAAGGCACTGTTTATAAACATAACCTACAAATTAGTAAGGCGATTGTTTAATTGTAATTTTCTCGTGAAAATCGTTTCAGGAAATGAAAATTGTTGATGTATACACTTACTGTATGTTGGCTTTGCTCATTTGTTAAGGAAAATCGTTATTTCTTGGTTTATTTTGTATGAGAGAGGAGTTTTTTTTAATGAAGACTCTCATATGCATATCACGCTGACAGTTTAAGAGAATTGAATTAAATAAAGATAACAGAGTGTGTAACAAATGCAATTAAATCTAGATAGACAGGTGTCTCGTGAGTGTTATTAACATAATTAAAGTAGTATTGTTTATTTGCTGCTGGAGATAATATTATTCATGCCATGGGAATTCGCAAAAAATATGTTTCGTAACGTGTTGTTGTTTGCTGCTGTGTATAAATATAAAGCATATTCCAAGATTAAGTATAATTATTCTATGAATACGTTTAAATGCGTTGATTATGGACATATGCTGCCATCGAATGGTCGGTTATCAAAGTTATCAGACATTTTGCAGTCATACCAAGTGTACAGAACTGCAAATGGTCGACGATCGCGCTTGCGTGGGTTTCAGCTATACCGAGACACATCTCGTCTCCGTCTGACACGTGGAAGAGATAGGGCTTTGTACGTGTGTCGCGAATTGGGTAGTCAAGTGTATTACATTTACTTCCAGATGATTCCCGAATTCGTGATCTTGAAACGACAGATTCGAGAAAAGTCCTTCGTCTAAAGTCGAAATTATTGGCGTGCGTGCGGTTCCAGTCGAAATTCGTGTTTGACTGATTTTATGCTGTGCAGTGCTGTGGACGCGAAATATTATTATGCCGTTTTCACGACAACCATTTGTAAGTTGAAAATAGATAGACCTTCGTCGCATGCTTCACTAATGTATTGTATGCGGAATATATATTTGGCATATATACATTTTTGGGCGATTTTCTTTTCTTTTGTTTTTTTTTTCTCGTAATATTTCCTTCTTTTCTTTACATCGGTTAACCTTTTTTTTTTTGTTCCTCCAACGCCTCCTTCTCCCGGTTTGGGGTTCGTGTGGGTGGAGGGTGACCTACTTCCCATTCACTACCAAGTCCATCGACTTCGCCGCATATTTGATACCTTTTCTGGGCCTTCCACAGAGATGGGCTTCGTCTACTATTGCAATTTTATCCAAAACACATTTCCCCCTTCGTCTGCGACGTTTTTTTTTTAAATTAGTGTGCGAGTGGGCGCAGAAGAGCGATGGCGAAAAGAGAGAAAGAGAGACGAGGAATGTAACCTTCGCGATGTTTATTTTCGTAACAGCCACCGAAACCAGGTGACTGCGAAAAATGCACCCGATCCACCCAATAAAAACGTCAAAAAAATGACACATCTCACATAATGGACCCAACAGCAGATCATCTGTCAAGTTTCATAACTTTGTTTACGTACGTCAGACGGACTGCCCCTTCGAGTTTCTCCTCTCTATTTTCTTTTTTTTTTTTTATATATGATACTGCAACAAATACTTTCGTTTTTTTCTCTTTTTGTTTTTATTTTCATAAATTTAGAACTGTAAAATTAGTGTGTCGCTTTTCTCTTTTCCACAGGATTCTAACTAAAATATATACCAACCCCACGCATACCTAAGATACCCTAAAGACTGCCCATTGGTGCCTGTGTCCGTGTGTGTGAGTATTTTTGTAGCTTACAGCAAAAACACTCCTCTCTTAACATCTAAAGCATGCACTTATTAACTCATTAATAACAGGTAAATAGGTAAGTTTGAATTTGACTGTTGGTAGCGCAATTGACATATGCTTTTGATCATGGATGACATTTTAGAAGACAGATGTCACCTTTTGTGACCGGGGAAGTACCTCGGGGTGGTGAGTTAGTCACGGAAGAATTCCTTGGCAGCTCGAATGAGAACCGTTTATTTTCCTTCTTTCCCGGTCGAACGGCGATTATTTAAAGTCCACCGCGCCTTTTGGCGCCTCATTATTTATTTATGGATAAAATTGCACGGGGATGGTGACTCATGCGACTTTTATCGTTTTCCATCGATAAATACGAAATGCAAGGTAGACCGCATCATGCAAAACATCGCTCCAAGCCAAATGCCATTTAGAGCAAGTGCGCTCCCATCACACATGGTCACTCGTTTCACTCAAGATTTCGTATTTCTATTCGTATTATTTGAAGCACAATGACAACAACAAAAAACAATCTTCATTTACTTTATATAATGGAACACAGAACACCAATTACATTAATGATCTCAATATTGATTTACGTCACAATATTGGCTATACTCGTTAATTTTCCTAATATAAATAGCATATAATGACTGTTTGCACACAAAATATATATTTGTAGCTAGATTAGTATTTCTAAGAACTGCACAATCAAAAAAATTATGTAGTAAATTCCAATACCTTATGATCATGACGAAAAATTCTAGATATGCTCAACAAATACAAATAACAGGAGCTTCAAAAATTAAACAAACATTATTTTGTGGAATCATAGATATATTTCTAGATGTAGAAAGCATTCCACAAATATTAATGTAATTTGTGCTATATTTTCTACCCTTACAATGTTATGCGTTCGATATTTATATATTAGAAATGACGCTAAAGAAAAAGTATTCCGATTGTGAGTAAAGATTACTTGGTAATCAGTCTAAAGGAGAATCGCACTATATATAAATATGATTCAAATTAGTAATATAGATGTTTGTTTATTATTGACTTTATATTAATATTCAATTACTTAATGATCAACAAGACAAAACTGAATATGAATTTATAATATAACAGTTTTACAAAACAAGTATTATTATTAAAAGTGACGTATATACATGTATTTAATACATGTTAATATTTTCGAAACTGATATTATTATATTAAATCTTTGTATACAATTACTTATTTCATTATCTTATTTAAGATAAAATACTCATTAAGTGTGTTCGTTATTAGTTGTAATGTAAATATGGAAGAAGTCCATATGGTCGATGCACTTAATTTGAATAATTGGATACACATGTAAATATTTTTTAATCAGATTATATCGTTATGTAAAGATTTAATTTATATAACGATGTTTATAAAATTAGTTATACAATTACGAGGTTATCGTATTTAATATGGATAAAATGGAATGGTCGTTAAGTGTTTTCGTTAATACTTGCAATATAAACATGGAATAAGTCCATATGGTTGATGTACTTGAAACGTATAGAAATTTAGTTTAATAGAAGAAACTGCAAATGCGATTAGTAAACCGATGAGAATGGGAAACGAGAACTCACCTTACGTAATATTGACGAATGGTAAATTGATTTACCATATAATTATGGTGATCCATTACCGGCTGCACGTAACAATAGGCAATTATTGCAAGCACTAGGTAATATCTAGTTAATCACAATTAATTCGTCATTATGTTTGATTCGTCGTAAATTCTGTAATGTACGTCGTTGTTTCATTTTTCGTTATGCAGATTAATAACTTTTTGATTAGAAATATTATAATAGAAGATTTATGAAGGTGATTCTCAAGTAAAACGACGCGTTGCTGCTGAATCTTATTTTTGTTTTAAAGGCAAAACGAAATTTCTATAAATTGAATTCGGTAAGAATCTAAATTTAAGCGCAGTGTGTTTACGTCAGATTCATTCAGTTGGAAACTGGATAATTGCGATACGTGTGTTTCTGTGCAGAGGGGAATTATGGAAATGATTTCATGACCTAATGCGAAGACAAACACTTCGCAAACCATACTCGGTCAGATATTATTTGTTTTCGACGGAGATTCGTTCCACGTTTATTATTTAATTGGATAAAATGCGAGAAAGTCGTATGTTATTGGTTTGCTCCTCGCCGCCTACGCGCGTTGACGTGTCGCAAAACAAACGAAACCATCGAAAACGTGATGAGTGGGCGACGGATTTTCTTTAATGGTCGGCACTTGGCGTTCGGGAAATTCGTTCGAAAATGGTGTATATCTCGTGTTTGGAGGAGGAAGGAAGAGATGGTTGTATAATAATGGGCACGTGTGCGATGGATGCTCGATATGTCTATTCATGTGTGGAAAAACGAAGGTTTTTCCACATGTATCTAGAATGATCTATCCTAGTAGACTTCCATGAACTACGCCGAGAACAAGTAGGAATGGAAGGGGATTTAGCGAACGCTTATAAAAGTAATGTCAGGGTCGCCCCGCGTTCAGTGTATTGGCAACAATTGCTATCCAAACAGTGAAGATCAACTATTATCGTGCTAATTTCATATTCAGTTTGTTATCATGACCTCCCCAATGGTGGAGCCCAGGAATAATCCCGATTCTGAAGTAAGTCGATCATCCATCCTCATCTAATAAAATAATGTTTGCGCTATCAACAGTCTTCCAACAACTCAATATGTTAAATACACACAGACACATCTTGCGCGCATCACCAAATAAGGCAATGCTTGAAATGTCAGATTAACAGCTCCAGCATGTTGTTGTTTCAACTGTGTAATTATGTTCAATTTCCTTTCAGACGGGATTTCCATTTGACGACAGGGATGACCGTGATAATCGTTTCAGCCAGTTAGATGATATAGCCTCCAGATTTCCGGAATTCGCAGATCATCTGAGCTCTTTTCAAGAAGCGCGTAGACCTCGTCGCACATCCGGCTCCAGCGATTCCTCCTGGAGTGACCCTTTCAACAGATTCACCAGATTCGGTTCCCGGTTTCCCAGGAGATTTCCAGACGATCCCGACTTTTTCCCAGAACATTACCAGACGCATCAAACTCAACAGCAGACCCATCCAGAGCCTGCTCATCAACAGCAGCAGCAGCAGCAGTATCCGCAGCAACAGCAGCAGTATTCGCAGCAACAGCAATATCCGCAGCAACAGCAGCAGTATTCGCAGCAAAAGCAACCTCCGCAGCAGCAGGAGCAACAGCAACAACCGGCGCCTCCACCCGAGGCTCCCAAAGAACCCGTACCTGAAAATAAAGGAGATCAAGTTGACGGCGAAACCACTCAGCAGAGAGCCAACCTCCAACAGAGCAACACGGTCGATTTAGGCCAGAAACAAGAACCCGTGGATGATAATCGCAATCAAAGATCCATGTCTGCTCCTCCAGAAAACCGCCCAAACTTGTTCGGACGTTTCGTGTCTAGTATAAACATACCAAATTTGAATCCGGAACCAGATATGGGCTCAAGGATGTCTAGTCAACCCGAGCAACCGCAGCAGAAGCAGTCCACGGAGCGCATTATTCCAATACACGTCGAAGGCAGAGATGAGCCGGTCGCTCCGAAGAACGTTCAACCGGAAACCATATTCGGACAGATGCCGTCGCAGTTCACGCAATTCATAAATCGAGAACCCGACCATGAAGACGTGAACAAACAAAAAGCTCAGCCGGAGGAACACGTAAGGCAGGTTTACCGAGATGTACAACAAGAACAACCGAAGCATCGTCAACAGGAGCAGCAACAACCGCAAGAGCCGGAGCATAAAGAACCGCCCAAGAAGGCTACTCCGCTCGATCTAATCCAAAACATCCAAAAGGATGTAAACGAGTTAATGTCTCAAGTAGAAAGATTCGAGGGGAAACCCAGGGACAAGCAGTATCTCTACTTAGACGAAATGCTAACCAGGAATTTACTGAAGCTGGATAATATCGAAACGGAAGGCAAGGATACAATTAGGCAAGCAAGGAAAATGGCCATCCGGTGTATAGAGGAATGCATTAAGGTTCTCGAAAATAAAGCAGCCAACAATCTGAAAGCCATGCAGCAAGATAAACCAGCCGAGGAGGAAGCACAACCCAAGCCAGAAGAGCAACAAACGGCCGACAAACAGAGCGAAATCGAGGCAATTCCGGCTTTGCCACCTCCAGCCGAATTCAGCAATATGGAAACCGATAAAACCGAAGAAAAACCAGTTGATGTTAAAGAAACACCAGCAGTCGAGGAACCTAAAAGCGAAACTAAACCAACAGCGGAAGAACCTAAACCCGAAGTCAGCCAGACTGAAGAGTCCCAATCCTTCGAAAAGAAGAAAGCGAGGAAGAAGTCCGATAAGAAATAGTGCATTGTGAATTGAATAATTGAGCTTGATGCTTTAGTAGAGAAAATCCTTCCAGAACAGAGTTTCCATCAAAGTTAGTGCCACGGCCGAGATTTTTCTATGAAGCAAGCTTTTTTATCAAGTAACACCCGTTTTTTTTCGTTTCTTTTTTTTTTACTTCTATTAACAAAAGAAGGCACTCTAAAATACTTCACTGCAAGTTTCTTTAGAAATATTGTATTTATAGATACCTTAATTTAAGATATTTATATGTATACTTACATAAGTTTGTACTATGATTATTGTAAATAATATTTATTATTTACCTTTTTATTTAAATGAAGAAAAGTATAAAATAACGCAATGAGTGAGAGAATGCAATTGAAGGAGAAACCAGTATCTTTAAGTACGCGAAGAATTGATTTTTTCGGAAAATTAAATTTAAAAAAAAATAAATTATAATTGTAAATATTTTTGTTTATGATTCGGGATTAACGTATTTCATTTTTGTTTCGTTTCTCGTAATTTTTTCCCTCTTCTTTGTGTGGTATTTGAAAAATGAAAAATATTTATAATAATATATTTTTGTTGTTGTTGATTATATTAAAAAAAAAAATATGAAAGAAAATTATTTAAAGAGAAAAACTTGTAGTAAATAAATTAAAAATAAAATATTTTATTGAACAAATTAATAACGCCTTATTGTAGATGTTTCCACTGACTTTTTAGAAATACTATGTATATTTTGTTGAAAACCAGACCAGACTGCTTTCGTTTAACCCGTTTGTCAATTTATGCAAAGTGTAATGGTTGCTAGGCAGAAAATAAAAGGTACCTTTGGAAAACAAAATGCTTGTTTACAAAGACATTGTCAAAATATTGATAACTTCAGCGATTCCAGATAATATTTCGATTTCCACGTGAAGAGTATTTCGTTCATTGACTTAAGGTAAGTTACTTATTGTTATTTTATTTCGATTACTAAGCAAATTTGCATTTTCTATACGATTGTTAGTAAACATTGGATTGTTTGACGTTTCATCCATATCGAACAATAATAAATGGAATGGAACAATATACTGAGAGGTTCGTAAAAATCGCGTTTATGGCTTAAAAAGTTACAACAATTTATAAAAATTGAACACATTATAATAATATTTAATAATAGTAATTATTCTCCGATGTACTTGGGGGTGCGTTTCTCCTTGAAAGCCTGTAGTCCTTCCAGGCGATCTTTGGTGGGAATCAATTGAGCGTAGTAGGATTTCTCGAATTCAAATGCGCTCTTCAGATCTACTTCAAGTCCTTGGTTAATCGCAGCTTTTGCCATTTTTACGCCCACCGGGCCGTTTGGAAGGATTTCCCTAGCTATATCCAACGATTTCACATACGCCGCATCACCTTCTTCGTTTTGTTCCACAGCATGATTAACAACTCCTGTAATCAAACATTACCAATTTAGATTTTCCTTGAAATTCTCTTTACTTTTGGTGTACCTAATTCTTTAGCTTCTTTGCCATCGAAGATCCTAGCAGTGTAAATTAGTTCCTTAGCTACAGCAGGATTAATTAATCTCGGCAATCTCTGAGATCCTCCGGCGCCTGGGATGATTGCCAATTTGGTTTCCACTAATCCTAGCTTAGCGTAAATCGAAGCAACCCTTATGTCGCAAGCCAGAGCCAATTCCAGTCCACCTCCTGCAACAATCCCATGATTCTCATCCCATCCAAAGTACGCACTTTACCTAAGGCCAATCCATCCAGAGCAGCAATCACGGGTATGGGCAGCTCGTGAATTCTGTTCATCATGGCTCGAAGGCTGGTCACGAAAATCGAGACCTGCTTCTGGGTCATCGTGGCTCTCTCCTTCAAATCCGCACCTACGATGAAACGCATGAATACGGGTATACTTATATAAGAGTATTTCTCAACCTGCGCCGAATACTCCAGGTACCATGCTGCGGATCAGCAGGACCCTGGCGTTGCTGTCGACGGCGACCTCATCCAAGGCTCTATTTAAGTTATCTACAAGTGTGGTGCTGAAGGCGTTTCTGGCTTTTGGTCTGTTCAATCCGAAGACCGTAACACCTGCATCCTTCTCGTCCAACTTCCTTATTACCAACTCATCATTGGCCACAACCTTTTGCGAATAACTTGCTGAATTGATATGCTTAAAATGTCCTACCCTGCTAAGATTCCTGAAGTTCCTATAGATTAAGGCCATGGTGCGTCGCTGAGATCTGTAAGGAATGGAGCATTTGGCACGAATACATTTGATGTGACCTTATTCTTTTAACCTTGTTCGCATGATATTTCGTCCAGATTGTTAAATAATAATGTGCGTCTGTTTGAACTATCCTATAAAAGATGGCGCCTCATGGTTCAAAGACTCTGTTCTTTTTATAGACTTAGAGGTGATATTGATTTCCTCAATGCGTAATTTAATTTCAGTACACCAGAATTATAGAGATTCAATCCATATCTAGATACTCAATTAACATATAAATTGATCATGGTATACCTGAAGCATACATATATGAGTATATTATTAGACTAACAATTAGTAACGAATCATAACTCACGCGCCACCTGATTTGGTGTCCCCATATTGACCCTACTAAGAAAGTCATAACGTTTTTTGGTGATTTGGACTCCCCTTACTCTAAGAGGCCCTAGCTGCGCACCTATGCGCTAACGCTATTGGCGCCCATCTTACGCAATCATGGAATGCAAGAAAAGTTACGTAATTTTCGTGTAATTAAGAAAAAACGTGAAAACGTGTTTAAGCAAATCCTATTCACTTTTTTCCCAAATTTCTGCAGCTCATAGCAGGTGACTTGATGACAGCAGGAAAATACCAATAGGCTCGTTGGAAAGGTGAGTTATTCAGCTTTCAACTGAGTGGTCGAAGATGTAATTACTTTAAGGGGTTGTCAAGAAATTCACAGAATATTGAAAAAAATTGCAAAAATCTTTTGTTTCATAAAAAATTGCGTAATGGCCATCTTACGCAAACATGAAATGCAACAAAAGATACGTAATATTCGTGAAATTAAGAATAAAACGTGAAAACTCGTCGTTTCTCAACAAAAAAATGATTTTTAAGAAAATCCTATTCACTTTTTTTTCAATTTCTATAGGACATAGCAGGTGACTTGATGACAGCACGAAAATGCCAATATGCTCGTCGGAAAGGTGAGCTATTCAGCTTTCAATTTACGAAATATTGAAAATCTCCCGGTTAGGTAACTTTTGTTTCATATAAGTTGCGTAAGGGTGGCGTGGCGCTCGTGACTTTGAAAGCCGCATAAATAATGTTTATTTCACTTATAAATAGTATCTGCATATATTAGGTTTCTTTTTTCAAATGGTCATAGTTTTATATGTATTTTATGGTATATAAACTCAAGATATGACTTATTTTTCTTTTTTCATTATTTAGGTTCATGAAATATAAATTTTATATATTTGTTGTATAAAACAATAATAAATTTAGTTATATTAAAGAACATAATTACTTACCTTTACTACATCTAGAAATCTGAAAAGTAAAAAGGGAATGGTGGAAGTGCCGGGTTTAAATAATCAGAAATCGCAAATACCAAAATGGAAAGGAAACGTTTTCTTTTGATATCTGTAAATGGTAAATTCAATCCACATACCGAGAGGTCGGCGCACACAGAACAACATTATACATTTAAGACAACCTTTATTACTGAATGCATACTGGTCAATTGGGTTATACAAGTACAGAGCATACAACTTAATACAGTTGTTAAAAGCACTTAACATTACTAGACTTACTGACTAAATGTGCGAGACCCCGACGGCACCGTCGCATAGTATTTAGTTATTGGTAGACGTGATTGGACATTTCGTGTGCATGTGTTTCTGCTTCATCTCCCTCTTCATCATCATTTATTTTTAATTAGTAATACATGTAGAGGCAAAAAACCATTTTAAAATTTAGAATTAACAAAGACGGTGCGGTCAGGTTCACAGCTTTCACTTTCTTCTCCATCCTTACTTTAGTTTGTTTTTTTTTGTTTAATTTTATTTTATGTAACTTTTTTTCCTTTTTAGATTTTCTTCTCGCTTTTATATACTACAACATACAATTGAGTTCTTACAATATAATAATATTTTATAATTTTATTGAAATGTTTTCATTTTTTTTTTGTTGTTGTTTTGTGTTTTCTTTTTTCATCTTCTTCTCATACCTCTTCTTATTTAAGAGCTTTATTTTTCTGTTTATTATAATTTTTGGGGTGTAGCAGTTAGTAGTAGTAATAGTAGTAGTACATTCACGTTTGTATTTATTTTTTCTTGTTTTTTTTTTGTTGCTTTAATTATTTATTTATTATTAATTCAACTTTTTTTTGCTTTTCTTTCTCTTTAATAAAGAACGAAAAAAAACACTTTGATTATTCTTATAATTTTGTCTAAGTTTATATTTGATATCACCGTGACATTTTGGCCTGGTCCCTGAGTATACCCCCCTAGGACACGCGTGTCCAACGACCCACCCCATCATATATTGAGATTCCCGACGCATCCCTTTTTCTCTCTTTCTCTCCGCCTCTTGTCTCCACTTGCTCTTCTCTCGATCAGATCATTACAAAATAAAGTCTCACATCCACACGCAAAAAGAGAAAGCCTCGCGGGCCGCCCAAAACACAAGACACTTCGTGCCATCGAGTGATGTTCTTTCTATCTTCTTTCATCTTCACTTCTAGTTTTTTTTTTATTCTTTTAAAGGTATCCCAGAAAAATTGATAATTTTTAGAAAAATTGTCAGCATATCACATATTTGAACCTGATAAAAAACGGAAAAAATAACCTATGATCATCATCATCCATCCATCATTAATATTGCCTTTTAATTCGATAAATATTTTCATTACAAACTACTATCATTTCCTCAAGGATTGTTTCGTAATTATAGTTCCGAAATTACCAAACGCAACGGTCAAACTGCAACAACAAAAGTATGTATTGTTTTAAACAACGAAATCAAAATAAAACGCGAAAAGAGGAGGAAAAAACGCGCGTCGCCGATCGAAAGGGAAAAACGCGCGCCGAGGAAAAACACAAAACACACACTAAAAAAAAACACAATAAAATGCTAAACATTGGAATATAAGAGGCGCATTTACAATAATATGTTCCTTTAAACGTTTCAATTGGACTAGATTTATTAAGGAGGGAACTGTTTAGGCCATTTTGGTTTTATTACATCCCGAAAAGTAACAGAACAAAACCAAAAATTTCTTTTATATATTAAAAAAAACAAACAAAAATAATAATAATAAAAAACACGATAAAATTAAACAGAAAATCAAAATACTTAAGTCATGTGATGTTTTGGTAACACGAGAGCGCCAACGTTTTCGCCATTCTTAGATATTAAATATTTCTTTTTTCGGATTTGTTCGTGCAACGTTGACGCCGAAATAGGTCTTTAAATTCATCATGTATACATATAGATTTGTCTCATTCTTGAACACACTTAAACGTAAACCTAAAGTAAAAACAAATTAAAAAAAAAAACCCAAAACCTAACAGAATCAAATAATAATCATATATAACTATTAACTAAAGTATGCGAACAACAAGAGAGAAACAAAAATATTCAATTCAATTTCGGAACGTGTGGCTCTTTTTCTTCTTCTTCTCACGAAAGATAATATACTAATTATAGTATTTTTACGTTCATCAATATGTTTTCCCCTATACGGTAATCTTGCAAATTTTTGTTTAAAACTATAGTTTTTTTTTGTTTATATATATATATAACGTTTTTTCTTCATTTTCCTTCCTTACAACCTATGGACCTTAACGGTAAATGTGACTTAACAGCTAAACTCTTAACTATTTTCATCATTCTTCCTTTCTTTAAGTAATTTATTTTGTTAATATTAATATATACTATATGAAATTATAACAATTGTACAATTGTCAGACATATAAATATGATTATATTGCATTTTTTTTCTCTCATCTCTTTTCATTTATCAATTTCAATATACACAGCAGTTAAGCGTACGCGGTTTCGATTCCGACCGCTATGAGCAAGACAATTATCATGTTAATTTCTTATTCTTCTCTTCGTCAACGATTATAGAATAAAAGAACAAAATTATAAATATATCTATATACTTTTCTTGTTATTTCATATAAATATACGTAAAAAATAATATTAATAATAGCTATAAAGTAATGAGGAATTGTTTTAATAACTTGAAAGCGAATTTTGGCACGTCGTTTTGATTGATTATTTTTTTTTAAAAAAGGAAATTATTAGCGAGTTAACGAAACCGAATGACCCAATCGTAAAGCGTAACGGAATAAAATACAGTAATACAGAGATTCATTACATTGATAATATTATTAATGATAATGTAAGAGCACCAATGATATATTTATTTACACATGTATATATATATATTTGTCTGGACTGGTGGATTATGCGAACATAATTGATTTAAAGTAATAACTTAACTATAACGAAATTGAAAACAACGTCGAAACGGCGTCCATTTTTTTTTATTTCTTTTCAAGAAGCAACGATTGTTTCGTATTCATCATTTGTTTAGTATTGTGGAGCCGTTTCGTCCACTATTTTTTCGATCACCTGGTATCCCTACTACAGTCTTTCTATTTATACGGGCCCTCCACGCTTTGGATGGCTTTCATCTTTTAAAAACTACCTAAGAATATCCTAAAATAAGAGAGCATAAATATCTAAGGCATTTTACGTTTTATTGATTTATCATTTTGAAAATACAAATTTTGAAGTTGTTTCCATTATTCACTTGTTCCTTTGGCGTGACTCGCGTATTTAATACACGCGTAGAAAAAAAAATGGCACTTTTAATTAATTAAATTTATCAAGTCACTCGATTTTCATTATGTAGTTTATTTATTTATTTTTTTTGTTGATATATATATAATGTATGTTTATATAAGTATGTGTATTATTAAAAGTAAGGAATGTTACGCGCGCGAAATAAAGTCCTTAGTACATAAAACCTGAGTTAGAGAAGGCCTAACCTATTCAGAGGCTCCCAACGAATCGAATTGAACTGGAAAGGAAAAACCGAACCGAAAACGTAACTTCATCTCTCGCAAACACACCCCTAAGAGCAGTTAACCTTTCCTTTCTTTCTCTTCTCCTTCAGCTTCCTAACACCCTAAAGTCATCAGCTTTATCCTAAACCTCTCTTTAACATAGCTTATCCTAAGAGTTTTACATTTGCACTCTTTGATTACTTCCTTAACATAATCATTTTTTTTTACAGTTGGCAGTACCAGCAGCTGAAAACTCCTCCGATTCACTCGAGAAGAGCGCAAACTAATTACATCATCATCATCCAAAAACTTCATCGTACCTTAACTCTACGCTAAACTTTGAATATATTTTCTTTGCTTGTTTTGTACAAATTTAGTTAAGATTTTAGTGTTTTCTCTTCTTCCTCTTCGACATGGGGGTATGGGGGGGGGATGTTGCGTCGTGACCAAATCATAACGAAACAAGTAACAATCTGAACGGAAACAGTCTTTAAAGTTATAGTGTTTCATTTACATTATTACTAGTATTAAATTTTCCTTATTAAACCTGGTCTCCTAATCCGTTACATTATACTTTTTATATATTACAAATATTTAGAAAACCCTGTTCTACAAATACAATAAGTCAGGCCCGAGGTTCGAAAATTGCACATATATTTAGGCACTTTATATATCATGATGATTCGCGTATCATCATTGGATAACAATCGTTTTGTGCTTGTTACGTCCACGAGAAAAAGAATTGATCAAAGCGTTTCAAGATATTGGCTGGACTTGGTGAGGCAGACGGGGGGAGAGTTTGAACAAAATAATAATAATAAAATAACACAAATAAAAAATAATAATAAAGAAAGGACATTTAAAAATTATAAACTACAACTCTACTAACACTATCACAACCTCGGTTGGAAGAATTTGGCGGATATTTCGTCGAAGCAAATAATCATTATGACACACACTACTATAGTCTCATCATCAAATCATAATGAACAAAAAAAAAACGTAATAATAAAAACTCTTTTACATGTCTTTGGTATATAGTGACGAGTGTACAAAGTAGATGGCAAGAGATCGTGCAGTTTTTTTTTATTGATTGAATGTGGGGGGTGGTGGGAATTTGTTTGAAGATGCAAAAAGCAAAGCACGAGATAGTAAAGGGAAAGTAGTAGCTACGATATTGTCTTGGACAGTTAACTTTGATCTCTATTTTATATTCTTAATATTTGAGTGGGGGTGTTGTGTGTGGGGGCATAATTTTGACGAGGAAATACAATTAAAATTAATAACACAGATAGATGCACGAAGATTGAATATTTTGTTCCAGTAGGTATAATGACAGCAGAGAAAAAAAAAACAAACGAAAAACTGCACGGTTCAAAATAAACAAAACAAAATAACCTTAAATAATTAAATAACAAACAGAAAAAAAAATCTAATATATATATAATTAATTAATTACACACGGGAAAAAAATAAAAATTAAAAAAAAACACACTAGAGAACGAAGCGTAAAATAATTAAAGTTAAATAAAAATAATACTTGAAAAGGAAGTATATTGCACGTTGTGTGTGTGTTTGTCCCTCACAACTAAGCTAATACTAAGAATATTGACTAAATGCGCCGTCTCCTAAATAGTTAAGTAACCTGTTTTGTTGTTATATATAGTTTTCTCTCGTAAATTTGCTTCTTCAGTTAAGTAACACATAGTCTATTATCCTTGTTTGCGTATTTGTGTTTTGTTTTTCTTGTTTTTTTTTTTTACTTTACACATATATTTACCCATCAACCATTTATTTTTTTTTGTTAAGACTTAGATTTCTTAAACTCTTAATACTATTCATTTACTTATATACGTGTTTGTTGTTTGAGTGTTTAAACAAACATTTGCAAGATTTACCCAAAACATATTTTTAAAGCCGCGGATTCATTCGTTTCGATGTTCTACAATCAATCAAACGCAAAATCGGGAAAAACAAAAATAATAGTATAGTAACATATAGAGCGGAGCTCATCTCATCATCCCAAAGAAGAAAATCCTTATCAAAGAACATTCTCACGTCCTCATCATTAATCCTTATTATATACAAATTTGTTAAAGCTCTGTTAATTAATGTTTCCTAGAACGGGCTGAATATACATCCGAGAGACCATTGGCGACTCTTTCATCCGCAACACAGCTTCCTTTTATCATTTCTCTCTCTCTCTTTTACTTACTGCATCAGAGATTTCAATAAAAAAAAAAGTCGGCTCTGTGTTGCGTCTTATTTGTTACAAAAGAAGGAAAACAATTTCTCATATAAATTCAAAAGAGGCACATCGTTTGGTATTATCAATATTTACGGTGAGTGAAAACGCAACGACCACATCTATATATATATATATTATACACACATATATAAATATACTTGCGTATCTCTTTTTTTATTATTAAATATTTATTCACTTGGTTTGCTTTAATTTACACACGATATGAACTACGTGAGCTAAAGCGTGGCGTTTATTGAAAAACAAATTGAGTTTCTTCAGGAAGGGAATTAAAATGCGCGCCGCTCGTTTTCACAATTTCTTCATCATCTTTCCATGTTTTTTTCTTTTCGAGTACTCCATCTCTCTCTTTCTATATTCAAGGCAAAGACATTGGATGCTGTTTTGTGCCCGTGATATTATTTCAATTTTGGCGCGAAAACTTCTTGTTCTTCATTCGGTTTTTGGCGGATGAAAATATGATATGGCGATTTTTAAATATTTGGCATTTCTTCATTTTTATTTTTTTATTCGCTTAAAAACTGACTCTTATTTATTTTTGTTTTTTTTTTGGTACGCAAAATTAAATAAAATGATATGTGATTATATAAAACATTGTAGTTTGGAATTGAATTAAAAAAAAGGGCGATTTATTTTGCATATTTCATCTTTTCATTAACTCTCACATTTCTTTCTTTGTATTATTTTTTTTTGGAATGGCTTTGAAAGTTATCACAAAACCCATTTCGCGTTTGCTTCTCTTTCTCATTTGTTTTATTAGTAAATCTCATCATCCTTTTTCCGTTTATGCTTTTTTGGTATATATATACGTCAAGTCCACACTTTAGTTAACGTCATTGTGCATAACCTAATTACGTCCACTTAGCCTAAATCATTTTTTTTGTCTTTTATCATATTTTTTTTTCTTTCTTTCTTCCTTGTTTCTTCTCTCCTGTCGTGAAATAAACAACCCTAAAAACTACAAATATTTTCTGTTTCTCCTGAAAGGTACGTAATATCAGACATAGAATATATATTTAAAAACTAGGCGGAGCCTGGCGAGGGGCGTAACGCTAAGTCGAGTTCTCCAATCGACGTTCACCATCTATAATAATATATCCATATACATATATTTAATATATAATATATTTCTTAATTTATTTAATGCACACTCGATATAGATATTTAATATTAATTAATTAGTATGTAAAATCACAATGCCAGTACAGCAGTTGCAGTTCGTATGAACGAAAGACGAAATTAAAGCGCTCTACTCACTGAACTCACGAAGAAGATAAAAAAGTTACTTATTATCACTTTAAAACATTCAACGAAACGATATAATAAACCTGCAACCGCGCATCCACGTCCTCTTAAATAACTTTTTTGCATTTTTTTTTGTTTCTTTTTGTTTATTGTTATCCTTACGACTTAAAACTTACAACCTAGGATGTTATTTAAAAAAAAATACCCTATTACATAATTTAAAAAAAACAGAAGGAAATAATCGAAATATATATTTATAAATATATATATTCTTAAACAATAATCAATTTTCCTATAGTTTTCGGTTCGCTTACGTAATCTAATTATTCATCCTGTAATATATTACTTGACTTGTACCAATGTCATTTGCCTTTCAATTGATTTTATCATTTGGAATCTTTTGCTTTTTTTTTCTGAATATGGCATTATTGATTACTCATTTTTCTTTTCTCTCGTTTTCAGTCGGGTCCTCGGAACCGTTCCTACTTAAATCACTCTCTTGATATCATTATTAATTTTAGAATTATTTATTTATTTATTTTTTTTTAAATTAAACGAAACGAACAGCAAATACTTTTATCACAATCTACACACACCTAGAGAAACGCGCCGTTTGTCCCCTTTTCTTTCTTTCGTTATCATCAAAATCCCGAAACGAAAATCCGCAGATTCACCCAATTCTTTCATTTTGTTTTTTCTTTTCTTTTATTTTTTGGCGCGAGTATACACTATTTATGCACACACAGACGACGTACACACGGTTGTCAAATATTTTAATATTACTTTAAGCATATACACAACATGAAAATACCCTAATACCAAAGTCTTAAACAACTAGTTAATAATATCATTATTAATACCTAGAAACTAATACATTTACAATTTAAATTGGCAATAGATTACTAGATTTTTTTTGTTTGTTTTGAAACTCTAGTGGAACTTATCGATATACTCTTGATACTTTCATCAATCATTTGAATCGTCTTCCGGTTAATGTTCTTTTCATTTTTGCGAGGATTCCTTTCCGGTAAAAATCGTGTAAAGCTCTTAATTGTTTTTGTTTCTTTTGCTTAACGCTTCCTCTTGAAGACATTTAAAAAGCGTTATTTTCAGATGTGAAAACGTCTACATCTTTTCATCTCAAATTTGCACCATTGTTGTTTTTTTTATTCTCAATATGAATGAATTTATCGAAAATACATTTTTTTGAATAAACGCATCCACCTCCCCGATCACAAACACTCACACCCTTCTCAGGCACTCCAAACATGTAAAGTAAAACATCTAAACTTAATCTAATTAAAGAAACGGCTTTAAATTTACATCTACATGTTTTGTATGTTTGTTTTGAATCATTATTACTATTTAGTATACGATATGACTTGGTAAATTGATTGTTCTAAAAAGATGCGGGGATTGAGAGAATAGAAAGCGAATCACGGCCAGGGGAGGTTTCAGACTCAAAGCTTCCAATTCAGTTATATTTAAGTTAAGCTTTCTCTCCTTCGTCGAGGAAGTGAAGCAGAGAAATACGCTTCAAGAGCCCTCACAAAAACAAAAAACCTCAATATTGTTACACCATTATATTCATAAATTTATCATTATTATTCATACTTCTTCTCTTTTTTTTTCGAATTTTTTTTTTGTTATTTTATTTATATTTTTTTAAAAATTAAAAAGCCACTTAAGATTCACAGCACAGTTGTGTACATAAAATACATGTTAGTCCAATGCTTTTTTTTTCACTTCTCATATATATATATATATTTATATAATATTTTTGTATTATCTTTTTCTGTAAGTTTCTTCTCTTTTTTTTCCATAATTAATCTCTTTAATGATAACATTAGAAAACACTAGCATTCGGAAATGATATAATAATCGAACGACGAAATCAGAGGTTGTTATCTTTAAATCAGTACGTTTCAATTTCCTTCACTCATCATCAACTGTTAATCTCTCTCTCTCCTTCAATCATCATCAATCGCTACGCTCTCTTTGTATGTATCTCTATATAATAATAATAAAATATAATAATAATATAATCTCTCAGTCTTTCTTTTTAACTAGATCATCGTGGTTTAGGTAACGTTCAACGACTCCACACACGCATTTCCTCATAATAAATTTACAAAGAAAATATTTCTCATGCTGTTGTTTATTTTTTTTATATATATATATTTTTTTTAATGCTTTTAGTTAATTTAGAAGAATGATCGCTGATCATAGCAATTTTGAGAATATTAATAAAGTGAATCGAATATTTTCTCGTACATTTATTCCATCTATATATCATCTATTGGCATCAATCCGTATCTCGTCTCCTCTCTCGATTTCACAAATCTTCGTACCGCAGAATGAAAAATTGAAACGCACCAATCAAGGAAGAACTAAGTAAAAGATAATCAGTAAAAGTAACAACTAGTGAAAGAAATTAAAATACAAAACAAATCATACCGGGGCGGGGACAATTCGTTTCGCGAAAGACTCACATTGGCTCATATTTATCATATATATATATAATCATTTCGAAAAAAAAAATAAGACAAACAAAAAACAAAACTAGATCGGTAATTATCGCATCTTCTTCGTCTCATCATCATCATCGTCATCCACACACCAAATATTTTCATTTTTTTTTTCATTTTTTTACTCTTTTTATTTTCTTGTTACTTTATAGAATATATAGAATATATCATTATATTATAGTTATCGATATTATTATTATTTACTTATTTTGAACACCACGTTAACACAATGTGATTGTACTAGTTCGGATGTCATAACTGCGTTCGCGATGCTGCTCCGCCCCGCGAGTAGCATTTTATTTCGTTTTTTTCTTTTCTTTGTTTTTCATCTCTCTCTCTCTCTCTCTTCTTCATTTGTTTGAAGGGCAGCGATTGGTGAGTTCTTCTCTTTGATTGCTCGGTCTGGCGGCGGGGCAGCCCGGCTCTTGCACGCGCATCGACAACCAAACAAAATCACAGGTAAATATTTTTTTTTTGCTTCATTTTCTCTTTTCATAATCATAAATGGACTAATAATTAACATATTCAAGTCTATGGCTAACATAGAAGAAGTACACACAAATACTTTTCATTATATTAATAGGTATATATATATATAATAAAATTTATATATATAGATTTATATATTTCATATATATTATTATTATTATTTTTTTTGCTTAAATTAGAACGATTTATATAATATATTATATATTTCAGCTATATTATTATGTTGTGGTTTTTTTAATATTTTCATTTTCTCATCTCATTATTACTAATTTTTTTATTTAAGAATACTTTTTCAGCGTGCAGTCTAAATTGATTGTGGTGTTATGCAACTGGGGCATGTGTCAGCCCTCAATAAGCCATTTCCTGCTTGAACTTCATCTCTTTCACATCTCATCTCATTTGCTACCCCAGCTCACATATAATATTCATATAACAATATAATTTCTTTTAAATTAATTTTCTCATTTCATTCTTTGTATGTGTATAACTGATATTATTTTTTTCATACGTTTGTATCTTATTATTTTAATTACTTCTTTTTTTTTTGTCATTTTTCTTCTTTTCTTTTTTGTTTTTAATTATTTATAGGAAATAGGGAGATCACAGGTTTTTATTTTCATGTGGGGTTAACAATTCTTTTGACGCGCGGCCGCGACACTCCCACCGGTTTCGGATGATGAACTGTGTGTCTTGTCCATTGTCTCAACAAACAAACCAACCAATCACATCGCAACATTCACAATCGCGCTCCGCCCCCCGATCGCTTATTGGGAGAACGAAACCTCTCGGGGCTGTTCGACGAGATTTGTATATAATATTTATCACATGCTAAAATTAGACTAAATTAGTGGGCGGGGGATGTGCCGTTTTCGGTGGGCGTGGCGCGCTCGCGCTCAAAATACAACCGCACACAGGGAGAGAAAAAAATAACGTTCAACACATACAAACAACTAAGGTACGTTAATAATTAAAAAATATAAACAACGTTTACTAATGTACAAAATAGGTTATAGGAAAAAATATCTATATAAATATAAAAATTCAGAGCGAGATTGTTTTAAGAACGCGGATATTATATAATTAAAACGTAAAAAATTCGCGCAATTAATATTAATTGATATTTTCGTGAGTTACGGTTTCGTTCAGAACCTTGCGTAGTTTAAATAATAGATAATAATAAGACTAGTTCGGGTTACATGTTACATCATTCCTGTTTCTCTTCACATACATACACACACAAAACAAAATAAAACAAAAGATTTGTCGCAAATTGAGAATATATAGAGAGGCAAAAAAACCAGTCCCGCAGAATAAAAAAAAAAGTAATCATAATTTGGCTTCATTTATACAAATTCTGTTAGTTTTTTTTTGTTTAAGTATTGCTGGATTTCACTTTGTAATATATATATATAGAGTTATATAAGAATGGGACTAGTTTCAAGTGCGCTTCTGTGGAAATTGAGCGTCTTTAAGTCACAATCGGAGCTGTTTGTTTTTCTTTTCTAACTTATAATATTTTCTTTTTTTTTAGCCTTTTAGGAGAAAATTTCAACTTAAGATGCAACACGTCCACATTAACAAAAAATATGCAGTAAACGCAAACCGAATAAAAGAAAACTCCTCAGATTAAAAGAAAATAATATATATCCAGAAATAAATAAGGTAATAAAGAAATTAGCATTCTTATAAACGTGTTGCTTAAGAAGTTTCTTTTTTTTTCTTTAAATAAATTAAAACTCCCAAAAGTATTATTTAAAAACAAATTAAATTAGAAAACCTGTTGTTGCTTGGGTTTCTCTTTTCTCATTTTACATCGTCTCTCCGCCAAGAAGGTTTTCTGGCAAGAACGATTGAAGACTGGACGGTGTAGCACGTGATTGATCACCGGTGTCCAGCGTGGAGGAGCCCCACAAACTGGTCGTCGAGGAATTGGACCAGCTTGTGCTCCAAGTGTCGGCTGCAGTCGGCTTGGTGGATCCGCCGCGCCATCCGCCCGAAGATCCCTGCTGGTTGGCCACCTCCCTCAAGAGACTGGTTGCCTCCCAGTCGGTAGGATTCTCGGCGAGGATTGTTGTATTACCCAAAACGCAATTGTTCAATGCATTCTGAGCCTATTGGGAACAGAAAAAAGTGACGTGTAATCAACAGGGCGCAAAACAATTGGATATAGCTTACTTTAACAGCCTCTTCATTAGTAGAATACTTGGCCAAGGCGAATCCTTGATGCAAATACAAATGGAAGCTTTGTAATGGTCCATGCTGCAAGCAAAGTGTTCTCAAAGTGGACCCATCTATCTGTGAAACAAACAATAAAAAAAACAACACAGATTATTTCACATCTTGATAAATAAACCGTACAAAAGTTGTTCACAAAACTTAATAACATACTTGGGCAGTCAAATTGCGAAGTAGAAGCCATGGGGTTGTGCTTGAATTAACCCAGTTGCTTCGTTGAGAGCCGCCCCATCCAGTGGACGCAGAACTGATGTTGGATCCCCAACCATTGACAACGGAATTGCTCTTGGTGGAGAGACCAGGAGGTGGGCCACGTTTCGGAGCACCCCACAGCTCACTATTTACGGACGAGGAAGGATTCAATCCTCCCAAAATCTTACTGGGCACCTTATTCTGAGGGCTGCTAAAGAACATCAGACAAATTAGTAAATGTTTCAACTCGCATTAGAGTGCAGCTGAAAATACCAATAGATCATTTATATGTTGAAATCAGACAATCATAAATTAGATCCGTATTATATAATCATGTCGAAATATATAATTTAGTGTTGAATGAAGTTATTAAGCAAATATTAAAAGTTTTACCTTGTAAATGCACTTGACGATGACGATGGTGGATTGAATGTCCATGTGGAGGAACTAATATTTAGCGGTTGGATTGTATCAGCACCAGGCGGTGGAGATTTACTCGGATTTATATTGAACAATTCGCTGTCTTTTATTGTCGGCAGCGATAGAGGAGATCTTACCACGGAGCCTGGAGTTATGGTGGGATCATCTTCAATTGATTTTTGGTTTCCCTGAAAATGAAATACCAAAAACATAATTAATAAAAATAGTAATAACGGATAGTTGAATACAATTCATTTAAAATCAGAAATTAAATCTGTAAAATTAATTATATGTTTAATTGAATTGTATGCTGGTCGTATTTAAATGGTAATTACCTTCCAGGGCTTCCCTGGTTCAAATTCAGGTACGAGATCTGTGAGGGAAGGCTGCGACGGAGCCGCCCATTGGACATCCTTGATATCTGACCCCATGGTATCACCAGGAGCGCTATCTGGCCATCCGCCATCGCCGGCATTGCTACGACCGCTGGACCATGGGCCATCCGTTTGTGTTAGTCCCAAAGGATTCAAATTTGGTGAGCTATGGGAAGGTACCAAAGGCTTTGATACTGAACCCGGCGCGCGACTGAAGTCTCCACCTTCATCCTTATCTAACGTTGGAGGTAACTTCCATTGCGTTAAACGAGATTGACCTTGATTCTATATTTATACAAAAAACAAACATTTACAATTACATTACCAATTCCATTTTAAAATTCAATATAATAATTACCTGGTTATCCTTAATGACGAGATCGCTAAAACTGTGCAGAGTTTCATGCATTGGATTTGACTTAAACATATCATGCTGTTGCTGCTGCTGCTGTTGTTGCTGCTGCTTTACGTAATTCGCTTGCTGAGCAGCGATCTGGTTCTGCAAGTTTTGTATTTGCTGTTTCGTTTTCGTGATTGCGAGTGAATATTGTAGATAATTCTGCTTCGAGGAGACCATACTCTGTGCCATTGTTTGCTGGTTGGCCCAGTGCTGCAAATTCTTGATCTGCTGCAGTAGTTGGTTTAGTAGGATCAGCGTTTGAGGAGCTAGTGGCTGATTCAATATCTACAAATAGTTGAATTGAAAAACGTGATCGGTAGATGATAAGTAAACGATGTTACCTGGTGATTTAGATAACCAGCTTGGACAGCCATTTGAATTTGTTGTACCAACATGCGAAGTTGTGCAGTTGAAGGTTGGGACTGGGGTTGCATCGAACGACCTCCCGCTCCGCCATTCCCTTGAGACACGCCGCTAACCTGAGATAACATCTTCTGTACTATAGCTGGTGACATGTTATTGATAAGAGAGTTGTTTCCTCCAGCTGAAGAATTTCCCATGTTATTCAACAAATTCGGTGTATTATTTCCCTGTTGAAACAAAATAAATTAAATATCTTATATAACATTCATGATATTGATTGCACATACTGGTTGGAAATTAAGTTGAGCAGAAGGCCCAGAAGGAAATCCTCTTTGACCAGGAAACTGTTGATGGTCATAATGGTCCTCGTGTCTTCTGTTCCATCCATCCATGCTGGGATTACGAACAGAAGTATTCAAGAAATCTAGAGCTTCTTCCATGTTCATGTCTCGAACCCTTAGGGCATGTTCAGCATCCTCTTTCTGTATAAAGCAATTATGTATGTGTAACCAATCGAAAGAAGTTAGTTATTATGATTAATTGTACCTTATATCCCATATCGATTAATCCCCTAAATTGCTTTGAGTTCCAAATATTTTCTGGTGTTAATTGCTTCTTCGGACCCTGCTTGTGAGACCAATCCATATCATTGTCTGGCCAGAGCGGTGGCAAAGCTCCTCCACCCATAGACTTCTGCTTTGGCCATGGACCAGTATCTTCTCCCCATCCTGTTACACCTCCTGGACCAGGTTCATCAACCCAACCACCTCCTCCTCCACCTCCATTGCGCCAGACGCTGTTTCCATCGGATGGTCCTTTAATGGGGACGCGAGTAGCGGGCACAGCCATACCTGGTGGTCCATTTCCAGCTCCACCACGGCCTGCCATGTTTCCAGCACCTCCACCTCCTGTTGGCAGATCTTTCCAGTGAGAACCTACAGCCCACACAGCGAAAGCCAGGATTGAGTGCTAAGAGTTTTTTATGTGTACCTAACTACCTAACTTTTACTAGTATAATGTAAGTTAACAATAAACAATGGCATTTCAATCAATTGACTTTCAATTAAATCCCAGTTATGTAATGTTTGTATGTGTACTGTGGTTTGTAAGCATGATTAGGATAAAGAGGATACACAGATATATCTTGTTTTTTGACTGCAAAAAATGTACAAGTAAATACAATTTAAATATGTAATCATTACCATTTTGAATGCACTTGGCTTTTGCGTCCAAATATTCATTTCTGATATTATTAGCGTAATACAAATCCACCAATAATAGTTTCAACATTTTTAAGAAGATCTTTGTTGTTTCACCTGATCACGCGAGTAACGAACTCTCGGTTAATAAAAACATGCAGGTCAATGAACTCACTGCGAAAATCGTATAAGAAAAAAACAATGAACAAGTGTGTCCAACCTTCTCGAAAATATTCCAAGAGGTAACAACAAAAATTACCAACATTGCGAAAAATAAGTAACTGTAATTTGAATTTGTTTTTCAAAATTTAAAGATTCTTAACTTGCAAACTATTTTAATTAATAGTTTTCTTTCATACTACTATTCTTTATTAAATATGAGTTTGCTTTAACCCTTTCAGATGCATAAATTCAGTGTAAAGTTAATGAAATACTAAAGATATAATTTCATTTGTTTTTTTATCGTATCTGAAACGGTCAATTTCAGAAATGGCATTTCAAAATGTATGCCACATTTTAAATGTTGGATAATTGACGACAACTGACCTTGTTGAGGATTGCCCCAGAGGGAAGTGCCATCATCGTAGTTGGGCATATTGCGTCTTTGGGACGGTGGCGAAGGCTCTTCCCAGCCAGCACCTCCATTACCTGGACCCACTGGAGTCTTTCCGTGTGGGTGAATGTGGTGAGCACTGGCTTGCGGAACGCTCTGAGCCCAGAAACCCTCCGTTGCAGAACCGTTTAATCTACCCGTTATTCCTGTTAAAATTCAACAATAAGAAAATCCATTTCTCTCAATAAACAAGATATCTCATACCTCTGGGATCTCCACGCATATCACCGCTAACAATTCTCATTTGCTCTCTAGGATCCATGATGCGCATAGTCTCTGTACTGCCAGGTCTCATGTCCCGTGGATCTGGACGCATATCGCGTAGGTCTATCGAAGACGCCCTGGGATCGGGAGCACGAGGATCGCCCCAATTGGTGTTCCCTGTCGAACTAGTCCAATCGTTCTCCTTCTTGGGTCCACCCCACATGGTTCCCGAATTGCTATTATTTCCACTCCATTGTTGTTGTTGTTGCTGCTGCTGTTGACCGGACGGAACACCTACGAGTACAAAGTAATTTATTAGTAATAAAGTTCGGAATGGGTTTGTGTTGAGCGACTATAATACCTGTCCAAACATTGCTGCTGTCGGCGGCATCATCCTCTTCACCCCAGGTTCCTCCGATATTCGAGGACGGAGTGTGACCCCAAGGGGTTTTCTGCTGCGGTGGCGGTGGTGGTTGTCCGCCGCTGCGAAGATTCGCTTCCCAAAGTTCCGTGCCGTTGTTCACGGTCGGCTTCCATGGATGTGGCGCTCCGTTGCCAGAACCGTCCATCTTATTCTGCGGCTCCGGGCTGCTGGGAATGTCCCAGTTAGTGTCCTGGTTGACGTGTTGACCGCCCCAGCCGTCCTGGCTGAAGATGGCCTCGCGCATGTTGGTGAGTTGTTCGAGCTGTTGTTTAGTCGTGGAGTTTACCGCTGGTCCAGCGGGTTGGTTGTTTTGATTTTGCGCATTATTTGAGTTCGCTGTTGGCGGGGCCACAGTCGTGGGCGGCTTCGGACCGGCCTGTCCCCATCCTGTGTTGCCCTGAGTGGCGGCAGGCGCTTGACCATTTGGAGGTAAGTTCGAATTGGCTTTGTTCACTACAACAGATATAAAAGAAATAAATATTAGCAATCTAACAGCAGCAACGAACAAGTGCACATATGACGTTGGTACAAATTGATTAATCATTCTCTACAGCAGCAGTTCCCCCATGAAAACAACTTCTATATATTGTTCTTCTCAGAATACACAATACAGATATTTGCAATACCAAAATTGACGTAAGTACAAATAACAAGATAATTACATTAAAAGTTTAAGATCAAGAAAGAACTATAGTTTGAGAGTTTAGAAACTATAAACTAAATAATACATCTAGCGGATGGACATTAACGAAAACTCTATAATGTAGGTAATAATTAAAAATAAATTAGCAATAAAATATCACTGAAATCAACTGTTAAATTGGAACTTAGAAGTAATGATTTGTATTTAAAGAATGGGAACCACTGTTTGTAGAGTTATTATCAAGATCGAAGTTTGATCATTGAATGATTTCGTTTTGTCGTGGATCTAACGAAAACAGTAATAACATTTTGTATGGGATGTCTGTTATTTACCATCTTGATTAGTATTGCCGGGACCAGAAGTTGGGGGCCGATTGGCGTTATTATTCCATTGCTGGGTCCCCGTATTATTTTGGTTGGCAGGATTGGCAGTGCCCCAACCACTGGAGGTATTCGCTATATGAAAATGAAGCATGCTTATAACGTATCGTCTGGTTGTTTTGATGTTCAAGAGTATATTTACCATTATTATTACTGGCCTGTTGGGTGGGCGGCGAGCCCCATCCTGAGGTGCCGGTATTGATGGAGCTCTCACCGCCACCGAGCAGTCGCATGGCAGGCATGGGGGCGCCGAGTTGCTGCAACTCTCTGGTACGCCTGCTCATCTCGATGAGTCTGGCCAGTGAGTAGGAGCTGCTGGCGGTGCTAGTAATTGTAACATCATCTAGGTACTGCGTAGTAGTCAGTCCGGGGGGTATTTTATTATCAGCCTTTTGGTTGCCGGGAATGTCTTGTCCGAGGAGTAAAGCACCAGACTTACATGCTAACTTATCGCTATTATTGTGGGCTACGTTACGTTGTATTTTTGGTACGGTAACAGAATTCAGAAGACAGTTTTCGGTCACAGATTGCATCCTGGAAACATACAAACAAATAATATAGTCTCGCATTCAACATTCCTTCCTCAATCTGCATTAAACACCACAATACATCCAGTTGTACTGCGCTAATTACCTAAGATTAGAGTTGCCGGAAGGGCAACTTGAGCCGTATATCACAGATTTCGCGTTCGAGGGAACGCAGGGGGACACACTTGGGGGTTCGGCTCTAACCACCCTTGCTGTCCGAGCGACTTGTACTGGGGGTGCGCGGCCCCTCATGGCTGACACTTGAGGCACTTGGTAGGTAGGAAATGTGTAGTTCGGCTCGGAGGGGACGGGGGCGCGCATCTTACTAGTGCTCCATGTCAGTCTAGCCAGCCAGAGATCTGCAACAAAACAAACAACATATCAACATCAAGAAACAAACTTAACAAAGTTAGAAACTTGTTAGCTCTCCCATACGTAATCAAACACTTGTCAATTTCAATATTACATACGAAAATCTACTAGCATTTTGGCTTTTCTTGTAATAAAAAAAATCATACAATACAATTATTTTCGATAGAAATACATTTCGCCACCAAACATTTTATTTAAAACACAACAATTCTTTATTTAAGTATAAATCAGATTTCGTGTAATCATCAGTTGATGGAATCGTGATAACAATGAGATTAAACACTTCAGATCATGTAGATTTAAACCTAATTTCAAAAAATCTATAATTAGGTATTAAATAAGAAATATTCTATATTATCATTATCCTATTTATATGTGCGACTAGTTTGAAAGTTCGTCATAAGGGTATTAGTGTATCTAAGGTTTCAGTAAAGAAACGCATTTACAGCTGCATGACATCACATGCGTGGTGCGATTATTACAATTGATTTTGTCGAATGCTCAGCGTAAATATTCTAGAAAGCAATTTTAAAATGCATCGCGCAAAGTATAAAATTTTCATATATTAATAATATATACAGTTAGCAGTAATGTTTCGGTACATGTAGGAAATTAATAAATGCAAATACCGAAGGAGAAAACATTTAGCTTCTCCAAGAATCAGTTACCGCAGGTCACAGTCTTTTGTATACAGTATATAGCATGTAGTAACCCCAAGAGCGAGAGACTTCATTTTCACGTGAATAACCTAGTAAACTTTCTCCGCAGCCGCAGCTCCATATAGAATTTCAACTTGAATTGTTACATCAATGGGAAATCAATTCGCTCAAACGATATTTAGATTTGCATTTTTTTTTCTTTCTTCACGTAATTAGGTTACAACAATTTAGTTCGATTCAGCTTTATTTTATTTACCAGAAAGGTTGATGATCTCCAATAAAAGTAAGCAGTTACTTTGAAAGCAAATCGAAGGCAACAGCAAATAAACAGAAAACCAATAACATGGCAATTATCAGAACATTATCGGACCACGTTATCTAATTTATTTCATTTCGAAAAGAAAAAAAAGGAGGAAGAAAAATGATCGAATCTGTTCGATGCACATATATATTTTAATGACGATTATAAAAAGTTCCACTCGGTTTTGTAAATAACGATAGTGGATGTTATGAATGTTACATTTTCGAAGATTATTAACGTCTGTACAGATATAATAAATAAATAAATAAAATATGATTATTTTACTTAATAAAATATTAATTGTTTCAAATGGATTGATCGAAATAGATGTTTGTATATAAATATGCGTATAAAAATGTATGACTTCAGGAAATAAAAATATACGATTTGCGAACATCGCCTACGCCTTCATATTTTTTCCCCTGTATTCTCGAAGTTTTTTTTTAAAAAAAAATCTATTTTCGTTCGGTTGTGCAAGTGGTGGACACAACATGGGTGGGCGGTGAAATGGCGAACGTTGCTGAATAAAAAAAAAGGACGACGACGTAAAATTCTAAAATTACCGACCCCCCGTTCTTATTGGCTACCCAATCAAAAATCGTTAAAAGGGGTGGGCCGAAGGAGAGAGAGAGAGACAGAGAGAAGCGTGTACACAAATAAATAGGTAAATGGAAATGCGGCTCATGCGTTTGATGGTAAAGGTGCAGAGTTGCATAATGAGCTTCCGGGGCAATGGTAAATATAAAATAAGACGCAGAAAATGTAACTTACAAATATGGAGGCCCCGACACTATTCGTAGCGGTGAACGGTAGGGGGGCAAACACGTCTTCCAAGCGGCAGAAAAACACAAGTCATTTTAAATTCCCAAACAATAATGGTTAAAATAGGTTGATGATAATAATATACGTATACGAAAATCGCGCACCACCAATGAATATAATACACAAATAGTAATAATAGTAAAATTCGAAAACAAACTGGGGAATAGCTAAACTATAAACGATACTTTGAGGCTAAAGGAACACTGGAGCGGCGGGTCCACCGCAGTGTTGATCTTTGTTTATGTTGTTGAGGAGAGGAGTGAAGTCTCGACGAATTGCAGCAGCATACTATAATGATAATGCCGCTAATGAATACGAGATGGTTGTGTTGAATTTGAACCGAGGATGTCTCGCACATGTATATTATATCGCACAGCAGAGAACAGTTCCGTCACTTCCTCCTCCTCGTTGTTGTTGTTGCTATTATTATCCGGGAATACTAAATATCACAAACGACTTCCACAGATTTGGCGTTAAATTCTTGCATTTAGTTCTTTAGTAGTACAGTGGACAACTAGTGGATTTGTGTATTGATCCGTCTGTACGTGGCAGAGAGGCAGACGCGAGCAGCAGAGAGCGGGCGCAGACGGAATCCTGCCTGGGGTACCGCAAGGTTCGGCACTCGTCGGCCAACATCGACCTGTTTGGAAAGCGCAATTACCGCCGGGAAAACAGTTTTGATATCGCGAGGACCGCCCCCTACCCCCGGGGGCGCCGACGAAGCGCCGCCCCCCCTCTGACCCCACCCCACCTACGGATGCGAAAGGCGGTGTTGGCACTTTTCGCCATCGCCATCTCACGCATCCCAAATACACGCTAATCCAATCGAAACGCACCTTCTGATCCTCCATCCAAAAAGAATACATACACATTCATACTACACATATAACATACGCACACGCAGCAAGGATAATCCCAACCGAATCCTTGTTGTTTCTTCTGCGATTCGGTCTGACCTTTAAACGCTCGAATCGATAAATAAACAATACCAGACATTGCCGGTTATTTTTTTTTTTTAATTTAAATTTAATTTTATTTTCTTGGACGGCAAAGCCAAACCATTTCGCGCGCGCCATTTAAACATACCCAAATAAACGCTGCCAGTATGCAAAACCCAAGTCCAAATACCACGAATAAATGGTACGCGCCAAATGTTATTGTCGTCTGCACTACAATTACTAGCAGCTTCGGGGGCGAACTTCGTGAATGCACTAACGTTGGATGATTTTGCTGCCCCGAAGCCTGGAACTTTATTTTTTTATTTTCTCATTTAACATCGAGAGTACATTCAACTCTTTCATAATAAATTCAAGCCAGGTTGAAGTACACACAACACATCGACGTTCCGAGTGTTACAGCCGTCCACAATTCGTATTTGTAACAAACTCGCACATTTCGATATAACTTCGAACGTATTAATTCCACGCAAAACGCTTTTGATCCAGTTACATAATTGCCACTTTCCATATCGCCACCGAAAACAAAACTTTATTAACTGAGCTACAATGTTCACATAAATTTAATATTCGAAAGCACAGAGAAAAGAAACAAATCCCATTTATAATTATTGTATATCGACAATACATGAAATCTAGACTACATTTAATTATTTTACCTTATATACGAACAATCAATGTAGGTTAAAATCCAGATGATTGTTGAAGAGAGATTCGAAGTTACCTTAATTGGTAACGAAACAGCATTTTTATAACGAGTTTCAAATATGATGAAAATCTGTTTTTTTTTTTAAATTAGTTTCATTAAAAGCGAAACGAAACGAATGAACATAAAAAATAAAATAATGTTGTAATTGTATCTACATTACTTAATCTAAATCGTAGCTTTAATTAAAAATGATAAAAAAAATGATAATTCAATGATTTCCATTAAGTAATAATTTATTTGGATAGTAAACAATTTTAATAGAAATATTTGGCACCAAAAAGATCTGCTAACAAATCTCGTTCGTAAGTAACAAATGACAAAGTATCAAGAAAAGGTGCCAAATGGATATACATAAATTGCATTTTGGGTGAATTATTTAAGTATGCAAACCATAAGAATAAACGTGTTATTTTTGTATCCTTTACTTTAAATCTGTAGATGCATTCGATGTATATTTATTTTTATATATTAAATACTAATGAGTTACTGAAGAATTTATTACCCCTTCGAGTAAAGAAAAAGAAAAGGATTTTATTCGAAGTGATGAGAGACGGTAAAATTTGTTATAAGGGGTGAAGGTGAAAAGGAGGAGCAGCTGGTGTTTGTGCCAGGTAAAATAGTGTGAGAGCACTACGTATATGTAAGGGTATAAATTAGCAAAGACGGTCCCTAAAAGGGTTGGTGGGTCTGAGATGAGGAAAGAGGGCGTCGTGACCCAATTTCCCCCGTGCATTTTCCGGGGAAACGGTTAAGGTCAGGTCGCACTTCGAATTGGAGCAAACCAACCAACCAATAGTCCAGGGGGGCAACATGTGACCTCCTCTCTTTCTATCCTTCTCTCCATCTCCCCGCAAGCGAAGCCACCCAAAACAACCCGACCCACTCAAACCCTTTGTCTACCGCAAGAATAAACAAGGATCCATTCGATGGAAACAACAACAAAACTCTTTCGTTTCCTCTTCGCTAAACGCGAATGTCGCGAAATTCGATTCTGCGTCCATGTACAAAAATAAATAAAAACGTATAAAATGAAAACGAAAAAAACGACGAAAAATATAATGGCAAGCAAATTCCGCGGACGTGCGCGGTAAATATTTACATTCCACCATTTAAAACCAAGCTAAATACTAATAAGTGGTTGTTTACCATTCATTCATTGCACACGCACACATTCATACTTCACTCGAGTTCTACCTCAACGATCCTTACATTATTTGCATCCTTTTTTTTTATATTTTCTTATAATCCCCGGACAAAGGAAAACTTTCTCACATAACTCTTCAACAGTTCACACTCACTGGAAGTATACAACTACTATCCTAATCGCGCTTCGGGACCTTTTAGCTCGGCCTTCGCACAGGGAGTGTTACTTTAATATTTTTTTTTTTGGATAACTTCAGTGGAATGGTCTTTGCAACCGCACTTCAAGATCGACTAGCACAGGACTAAAACTGAAACTCGCCACACAACTCTCGACCCAACAAACTACAGACGAGATTTGCGCACGACACACAATCTCTCTCTTCGCTCTCACTCAAGCGCTCTCTATCTGTTCCACAGCTCGACTCTCTTGCCCGCATCACGCAGGATTATTCATTGATTTAGAATTCATCCGAGTTGGGAGATGTGTCTGAAGTCTGTAATTTTCCAAACTTCTGCTGTCTTGTTGTTATTAAAAAAAAACTACTATCATCATAAATACTCCTGTTGCCATCACCAAAATCAATTTATTATTACTATTTTTGAACTCCCGATAAACCTCCCATCTACTCTAAATTCATGTTTATTATGATTTTCCACTTGTTGTTAACACTGATAAATAGCAAAGCAAACAAGCGCTAACTACGCAAAGTTTACACAACACAAATGGATGATAATTGAGCTACAAACATATCTCAATATTTTACAACTTTGACGGAATTAAAAACACTCAACACCAAATTTACTACTATCTTTATGTAACGAAAATGATGTCATCGGGGAATCCCCTACTTTTAAGGCTCGCTATACCAATATTCCTATTTACATACTAGAACGAATCTGTAAGATATTGTCGTCTTATTTGAAACATTTGTAAAAGCAGACATATTTTAAAGCAATTATTTTTGTAAAAGTACAGGCACAGATAGCAACAGATTTGTTGAAGCAAAAAAAAATTGAGAAGTAAAAACGTTGTACTTCGTTATCAACTGATAAACCGCGCAGAGAGGATGGAAACAATATATATATATATCAAGAGGAATGGACAAAAACAAATCCGGCCAACTGAATCTGTTCGCTCAATTAATTGAATTGCACGGAGGTTTCAGATAAATACATGACTGTGTGTACCCAACAATAGATCACAAACCGCAAACAAAATGTGATGACTAAATCCTCCGCATTATGCACGAAAATATTTTCGTCGTTTCATTTAAAATATCTATTACATTATTATGATAAATATGAAAACCAAACACGATGACCTAAATTCGATCCACATTCAAAAAGAAGGGTAAACGGAAAGCCCGAAATAAAGAAATTTTATCAACGCTTTTATCGATTGACTTAGCAACAGTCCACGAAGGACTCGCACAAGAGTGTATGTGTGTGATGGCTGTGTTACGTAACTAACCGAATCTACAAACACAGTTTACCTTGATTACGTTTAATTAATCAATCAATCGCGTTAGGATACGAAAACTGGATTTTGAACGCTCGCACGAAAGTTTACATAGTCATGACTTTTAACTCGATAACGTTTCATTCTATGGAAATCGAACTGCGAACGCGATTAACTAACAACTTAAGAGCCGAGTTTCAAACACACTTCAATAATATAAGAGCGTGCGTCTCTAGTACAGACGAAACATCTATAAAAGCAACCTTCACATTTCAAAGACCAAGAATGTTTGATGATTCCCAAGCACCGTTTGCTC
Organism: Nicrophorus vespilloides; assembly: GCF_001412225.1. Taxonomy (NCBI): domain Eukaryota; kingdom Metazoa; phylum Arthropoda; class Insecta; order Coleoptera; family Silphidae; genus Nicrophorus; species Nicrophorus vespilloides. The sequence continues at coordinate 24,362 of NW_017096134.1, read as the reverse complement.
CCGTTCGCAAACGAGTCTATTATTCGCAAGACAAACAGATGCACATCCACGAATTTAAACAAAAACTCACCGATAAATAAAAGGACAATTCATTTTCTGATTCACTTTTGAGATCATATCTAATAATAACTACTGCAATGAGTAAAATAACCAAACTAGTATCTTTATAATCGATATGAATAGAGTAAACTATACTTATGACGTCGCATAGTTGTATAATTTTTAACGTCTGCTACGAAACACTTGCAGAAAACTCGTTCAAAAGCATCGTTTACATAGTGGAATGGTTATATGACCTTGATTGGAACACTACTATGGAAACGTTAGATCTTGCGATTGGTTTAATTAAATACCATTTCCATATTAAACGGCCGCAATGAAATCATGTAAAAAAAAGAAGAAGGATTGCAGCATCAGTGGTCAATAAACTTCGCTTGGGAATGTAACAGCAGTAATATAAAAAAAAAAACTAATTATAAACTAAAATAACTTAGTGTGTATGTGAGCAGTGGCAATAGAAAGTTGTAATTTGTTGGTTCGTGTTGTTGTTGTTGTGTACATTTTTTTCTTCTGTTTGGCTCAAAACAAAGCAAATCTGGATCATCCGGTCCGACCGGCGAGTGAGTATTATGTCATTCGGATCAGACTTTGTTAGTAATATAGCAGAGGTATTGTATGTATATATATATACACTCTCTTGAAACGTACAGATTGCTACAGAGATAAACTCGTCTGGTGAGGAGGAGGTGGTGTATCGCAACCTCCGCGCGCCGTTTTCTTTGTTTCAACATCGCCGTGCGCTTGACCACAGAACTGGTCTAAAAACCAACAGAACACGATTTCAAATCTGCCGATTACAGCAACGGATTAACGAAAATATGAAAGCACAAGCGCGCGCGGCCGGTCATACTTGAACAGATAATTCCGTCGGACACACATCGAAGAGACCGAGACACAACAACAACAAACAGGTGCTTTATTTGCCTTTGTGGCGGTACAAGATACTTTTAACAACTTAGCATGATCGTCGGATCGTTAAATTTCTCGTGCCGTGTACATGGATTGTTGTGTTCGCTAGTTTTTAATGGTCACAGTTGCATTCGATAAAAAAAATCAATTAATTTATATTGCATCCACTTTCTTAAACATTCTTACGCTCAGATCGAGGTCGACGGACTGATCTAATCAAGGGCTTTATTCTATCGCATTTCTATTAATCTTATGAAACAAAGAGTAAATATAAATCGGTATATTAATATCAAAATAACAAGTACATCTACAAAACATTCATAATGAATGTATGATTACTTACAGTTAACAATATTTATTTACAAAGATATGATTATATTTTAATCTCACGATTAAGAGTTAATGAAGTAAAAGGTTATCTATGCTAATATAAAGCGGTTGAGGTGATGATGATTGAAACAAGTTAAAACGAAGTATATTAACACTTCGATAAATCTAGATAATTTAACTACATCTAACGCATTAAGTTGAAGTGGTCCACGGAGCAAAGAATAAAAAAAGAGCATCAACCTCGGGCGGGATATTCAGGAGCGCATTAAAAGTTTCTAAATGGCAAATATCTGCAATTATTTATAATTTCGCAACAGCATTAATAGTGCATGCAAGTGAACAGTTTAACCTCACGATCATGGTTCATTAATTGTAGTAGTACAGATTCATTGCGTGAATCTTGCAAATCCTAATCACGGATAATTACTACTTAAAAAAACAATTAGTATAGCTATGTTTATCGTAAGCATTAGTGGTTGGGTCTATATCAATTTTAGTATTAGTATCAAAAGGTAACTAATAGATGTGTTATTTTTAAGTTGAAATTATTGTATTTGTCCAATCAGGGAATTATTTAGTTAAATGGTATTTGCAGGAATGGATTGGTAATTTTCTCTGTTGAATGGTATTCGAGCAGAAGCCGAGAATAGCTGTAGTGGTTCTTTGGGGACTTCCTGGTACATGCAATTATGTTTGAGTTAAATAGAGAAACTGCATGATCGTGTACAAGAATTTGAGGTGAAACTACGGTTATAACTTTACCAAGTTATAGGAATGGTCGTTGCATTGCATGTTCGTGTACCAAATATCGCGATAATTAGAGTTACAAATCGGGCATTGAATGAGGAGATATTGATGAAATAGTATCGAGTGTAAATTAGGGCATTATGCTCTTTGATGAGGTCGTGCGCATTGAATGCAGGAAACGGATCAACCTCCAGGTTGGAAATGTATAATGAATATGCAGGATACGGATCAAAGTCCAATTGTGCCATATTTTCCGGGTTGAACGGAGGGGCTCGAGCAGAAGCCGAGAACAGCATTAGCGGCGGCTGTGATTCTTTGGGGACTTCCTGGTTCCGCGTGCGAGAGTTTCCTTATTAAACGGAGCACCACACGTAATTCGTTAACGGACGCGCCAATTACGGATGAGGGGAGGAAGAACGGAACAAGGCGAGAGGAGTGGAGACTCCGAGCGGAGTGCGAGAAGAAGAGAGCATTGTGCAAAGCCAAAGAAAAGGTTATTAAACCTTCGAGGAGGCGACGATGCACCAACCAACCAACCAACCACCAAACACCACCAGCAGCAGCAGCGGCGGAGCGCGAGTTACGTAACCGTAGATCGAGGCACCGGTTCTAACGGACCGTCAAGCTAAATCTATTAGCGACGATTTTTCTGTGTATTTATAAGTTATGGACGACCTAATTCCATGCAACAAAAAGTATGTATATATATATACATATACAGACAATCATATATATATGTTGGTGTAAATATATATATATATAATGTATTATCTATATCGCCATAGATTGCCTAATTGCGTGCTCGATAACTTTCTAATTTCTGCGAGATTCCATCGACGCTCGGCGTGTTGCTGACGCCGATAGAGACCGGAAATGTCGAAAGCTCGTAGCTGAAGACAACACGATGAGCATCATCATCTCGGTGGTCCATCCATGTGGTCTTCACATGTATGGACCACGAGCAAATCTACACATCTCCATGAGGAGTCCGTCTCTTCGGATCCATTCATTCCCGTGTTCAGAGAGAGGTTTGGAGCGCATGCGTTCGTGACCTATGAAACCGTTCCTAGTTTATCAAAACTAGTTGCCTGCCGGCCTGGCAACAGTGCGGGGACTGCCTATGTTCGAGCTGGATATACTCGAATGCGTCGCGGTGGATATAGAGGTATCAAGGTCACATATTTGCAAAGTACGCCCCGACACAGAAAGCGGACACACTCACATGCAAGCATACATATGCAGACGTACACGCAAAACACAACTAGACCAGACCAGCGGAGAGGAGAGGAGACCGACCACCATCATCGATTCCATAGATTCACCATTTCTGATCAACCGATGGAACCAATCATCCATCTCACTCGCACCTATCAGCTCCATGGTTGAGTGACCCGAAAATCATCATCTCGCCACAATGTCATACCGATTCCAAGCACACACGACGTACGCATACATGAAAGAAATTAATGAATTACAAGCAAAAATAAAAATGCAAATAATTACAGGGCAACTGAGCAACAAAACCGAACGTATTGGACTAAATTGCAGCCAGCTAATGAATCGATTCGCATTCAGACGGCGTACTCTGAATTGCATTATTGCATCAAGTTTCACCTGCATGTATTTCAGGTGTGTAGCAGAGGGAGAAAAGAACGAAGCAAAGCCAACAACAGGAATAAAAAAAAAAGAAACGAATCATAATTAATATCGCGCATATTACACAATACAAAAACCAAAAAAATTAATTCCCTCAGCCATGTTCTATAAATAGTGACATCCTATAAGTCACTTGTAATGCAATAAAATAGTTCATGGTCGCTTTTCGCTATTTGTTTCACGCACAAATTAAGCGCGTCGACGTATCGTTGATTTGTCAATTAATTAATTAATTAACTAATTCAATGTACGCACAAGGTAACCACATTATATCGTTTGAATACGAGACGCGTCATAAACATTAGAGCTAAAACGATCACAAACATTTATGAGATCATCTTCATTTCATTTTTGTAATAAGTCATAATCATTCAAGTTTAGGACTTGCAACGATCAAATATGTAAAAAAATATAATGATAAAGACTATAATTGCGGACTACACGATCTATTCAATAGTGAAGGCGATGTATTCTTAAGGGACAAAACGTAGAAAGTTACGGAAAGCGAGTGAACACAAGCACAATAGAAATGTTGCACAATTTAATTAAGCATATTATTGTCGATAACTATTTTTAGACATTACCGTTTCATTAAATGCGTTTGTTGCGGCATTGTTGTGTTTCGGTATTTGCATATAACGAGATGCATTCGAATTAAATGAAAAGCCTTCGCGGAGATAAGATTCAATTTCACGCCTGAAAAGTATCCTCGTCCTGTTACGCGAATATTGCTTAATTGTTTGATTCGAGCAAACAGAGAACAACGTAATAATGTTATTGAAAAAAAAAACAAACAAACTTGGATAATCTTCAGACAAACGCTTCAATTGAATCATCGTCATTATCTTCGGTATCGTATTTGTGCAAGAAGATATTTCAGTTTATTTTGGATTTGCAACAAAAAATCATCACTATATACACGAGTCACGTCGTGTGAATCTTGAATCATCGGTATCCAATAATTACGAATCTGATATGTTCTCTTCTTTCAAATATAGGATTTTTCTGCACTTAGGCATGTTTTGGAATTCGCACGGTACTTTTGCAATAGTGAAGGTGCGACACAAATAGAAAAGAATACGAAAACAAAAAAAAGAGAGAAGTACATCATGCACAAGGGCCGCACCGAGCCATGAAGTAGTCATGAACATCAAAATGCGGCACGACTAGTATTCATTTTATTAGCCACAAATGTTTCATCCAAATAACAATCTTACGAGATTTCACTTTCTTTTTCTTCATATTTTTAGAAACTTTTGCACAAAAAAAAAACACGTAACGTTAAACTTATCATTTATAATAAAGCTTTAAAACTAACATTCTGTTAATTTCATTAGCATAATTAAACTACAGTCTAGACGTGCTACAACGTCGTACCGGCGCTAATTTATGCTGTAATTGTTGTGCAGAGGAATGCGGTTTGGTTAAAAAACCGCAAAACCGAAAATTATTTGAATTCATTTAATAATAAACAAACATTATTGTAAAAGAAAAAAACAATACAAAAACTTGCTCAATTTATTTAGTTTTAGTATTGTTTGTTTTTGTAAGCTATTTTTGATTTGTTTGAGCATGGGTGGAGACTCAATATTGATTCAATATACGTAACAAGTAAACAAAAGTGAAAACTCACAGAATTATCAGAATGCCCATTATAAAATGATGTATTTATTCAGAGTTCGTGAAGAACAAAAAAAAAGTTTGATTATGGAAACTATTGACTATTTGGAATTCCGAAGAGTTTTTTGTCAGGAAGTCGAAGATTGAGACTCGACTATAAACTAAACTGTTCTTTAAGCATATTAACTAAGTGTAAGATTACGATAGTGAAGACTCAATCTATTGAACATTAATTCTCCTTCAAATACAAGATTAGTTATTCACGTTTATTGAATCGTTGCTTATGTGAATTAAATTGTGTAAGCTTTGAATACAAATAGAGCTATTACTGAATGTTTAAAAACGATTTTTAAAATCTGTTTCAATACAATTTTATGATTGATTTAAAGTATATTTGTATTGCAACAAAATATTCAAATTACGTTACACTAACTAGTAGAGAACTGCGATGTCCTTCTACCACGTATACGAGTGCGAATTATTATTAATTAGTGGCGCTGTTTTCTAAGAATGTTAAATGGTTATGCGCCGTTTAAAAACAAAAATGTAATTATAGAATGCACGTTTTACCTGGTAAATGATAACTTATTTAATATGATAAATACGTCGATATAAAATTCCAGTAATTATCACACGTTTACGTACTACACACTTTTTTTTCTATCTATATGCTCGTTCTACGAAGAACCAGTTTTGCAACTGTATTGATTTTTAAGTTCTGCGGTTTAATGAATGGCGAGTAGAAATGTGTTTCTAAAATATTTATCCGCAGGAATCTATTAAACATTCATTGGAAGAGGAGGTTGGCAGCAGCTGCGGCAAAAAAAAATAGACAATGCGTTGCAATGAGACGGCGTCGCACAAAAACTTGGCAATTCATTTTGCATAATTTCCAATTTGCACGACACTAGTGATTGTGTGTGTGTGAATGAGAGAGAGAAAGAAAGATAAATGGAGGAGAAACAGCTTTAATTGTCTATTTCGAAACCGTCGACAGTTGGTTCATATATTTGTTGATAATAATTAAATGCAAAAGCGTGCGGTTCTGGGTAATTGTTAATTATGGAATAGAAACGCATGAACTCGGTGGTATCTGTGCATTTTGGCGCCATTGTAGGCAGCAGACACAGATAATAACTAATCTGGTTTATGTGATTTTTGTCAACTGCTCTTTTTCAAACTAAAATATCTATAAACAAAAAAAAAAAATATCAAAATAAATTGATTATTGAATTAAAACTGTAATTGTAAACATCAAAAAGTAATCTATTTCAAATTTCTAGCCTAGAAAATGCAATAACCTTTGCAAAGTACTTCAAAATATTACGTATTAACTAAGAAATAACTAACAAAAACTATTGTCAAAGTATGTCAAAGCTGATACCATAAGCAATAAAGAAAGTTTATATTAATATCCAAGTAATTATCAGTCAAAATTAAAACATTAAAAAGTAATATGCAGACTTGTTAACTTACATGTCAAACATTACTAAAAATAAATTAACAATGATAACAGATATAAAACTAAGATACAAATTGTAAAATGAAGATGACATAAAGATATCATAACTGTATGTAAGTATATAAAAAAAAAGGTTATACTGTATGTAATTAAGTATACGTTCATTCAAGCATTCAAATTATATATATAAATTTTATGAAATCCTTTAATTATGATGTTATAACATCAAGATCGCAAATGCCAGAGGATGTATTTTTAAAGTAGGAAAAAAAAAATGTCATTGAACTTGTGTTATTGTTAATACGTCTATTAATAATGTTCGTAGATCAAGATATAAACTGCCGTTATTTTTATCTTCGAGACATGTTAAACTGAAGGTTGACCATTTTATTTGCGCTATAGTTTGCGTAACGAAACTCGCAAGATTTTCTAAAGTTAATGCCTAATTTGGATTTACATTAAAGATTCTAATGGAGTGTGTTTCGAAGAATTTGTCATAAGACCTGTCGCCTTTTATTACAAAGATCTTGTGTTGCAGGTAAACTTGTAGGGTCTATGCTGATAATAAACAGTCAAATGTATCACTTGTAAGTAGTTAACTGGGGAAATAAATTTTAGGGATAGCTAAGGCAATAAAGTATTTTACTAACTGATGGTTAGCAAATTTATTTGGGTTTACTTTAAGCCAGTTTATTAAGTGTGCGTTTAACTTTAGAATTAGGAGCTACAAGAATTATGTATTTAAGATTGTGAATACAAAAATAACAAATAAATACAGAATTGGTAATTAACAGTTCTTTTTAGTATGTTTAGTACTTGAGCCGTTAAAGGTATAAATACAAATATAATAAATGTGAGAACAGTAGTTAATGAAAATATTTTTAGTGACCATGTTTTATGGTGTGAAATAATGCGTTACAATTCCACTGCTACCAACTCGTAAAATTGAAATTAGACTAATCTTATCGTAGTCCAAATATTAAGTGTATATAAATAAATAAATAGAATGAAAACTGGAGGGGAAAATAAAAACATATGCAGTTCGAATAAACGGTCATTATACAATACGATCGATTTTCGTCCCGAAACTGGGTCCTCCACGCGACGTTAACGATCACCTCCCAACTCTAATGGAGTTGCGATGAAAGTCGTAAACGGAGGTATATAGCTTCGTTATAGCGAAACAATAGAAGGAACGAAATCCCGATCCGAGGCCCCCCGGTGGCGAAAATAATAATAATAATATAAAAAAAAAACGGATGAGAGACCACACGACGTACGTTGGCGGCGTTGCAATTCGTGCGCGCCCGAAATAGAAAACCCAATTAATCCGGATTCTTTTTGGGAATCCGAACGTAGCGAGTAAATGAAACCGCAGTTCGTCCTTTTTTCTTCTTCTTCCTTTCCTTTCTATCCTTCTCTTCGTTCCTTTTCGGTCCTGGTTTTATTTCGCGTCCCGCTTTTCGTCTTCCAAATGTTACCGGACGCCATCTTATTGCTATTACACAATGTAATTACATGGTTGTTTGTGCGTCGGTCCCGCTAAAATGTGTTCGGAGGTGCGTCAAGATGTATCATCTTCCGCTCATTGCGTTCATTTCAATATCATTAGACAATCTTTCTATCGTTTTATTCTATAGCTAAGAACACGAATCGCGAGGCGAGGCGAGAAAACGGCAAGAGAAAAAGAGAAGCTCACTCACCTATTTTTGTTTTTTGTTTTATATATATATATGTGTGTGTATGTATATATATATATTGTTATTGGGTTTGCGGCTTCCTTTTGTGAAAGTCTTTTCGTTTTGGTTTTTGGTTCTCCTTGCTTCCTCTTTAAATTAAAAATTCGCACATATATCACTCGAAATCACACGGTTTTATATATTATACTTGAAAAATCCTCGTCAAATACCCAAAACGACGTACAACGCCATTTTGAGACGTTTGCGAGAGTCGCTCGTCGAGTGAACTTGAAACCACCAGCGAATCGGCTCTGCTCGGACGTTTCCGTCTCCACGATCTTTATGTGGGAATTTTAAATCTAATTAGATTTTCAACATTAAGTCAATTCGAAAAGAATAATACTGAAATAATTACAAGAAATAAATGCTGCTTATTTACGTTACAATCGATGAACAATTCAATGTAAATTCGACAAGTTTAGTTACTTAAATTTCAATTTGTTAATAATCTTTTTTCAGAATATTACAATGAACAAAATTCATGAATTAAGCATTACTTATATAAAAATAACGTTTATTGTAATAGTCACACAAAAATAAATACATACAGATAGTTCAACAAGCGAGGTTTATGTTAAGAAGTAAAATTTACCCCAAGATCATAGAAACAAATACGATATAGATAATAATGAAATAAACACTGATTAGCACAAAGTGAATGGAGAATCAGTAATAAGACGAAATAATACAATTATAAATATGATTATTTCAAGTATGCAACTCAATATACGTTTGGTACAATTCTTAGCCTACAATACCAAATTATTTTTTTTAGATTTTGATATTTTTCTTATTTCAGTTTTGTATTAATAAGTATACCCAAATATAAAAATATGTGTTGTTTTTTTATGTATATTAATTAATATGTACGCAGGCTGAAGAAGAATTGATAAGATTGAGTAACTTAAAATATGTTTTTTTTTATTGAAAGTCTTGAGATTGAGAAGTAAACATGAAGTTTATAATGTAATCCGTACAGCTGAATATAGCTTCTGTATAAATGAAAATAAAACATCATGCGAAAAATAAAATAAAAGAATGTGGGTCCAACATAGCTGGAAATTGAGTCTACTATTCATGGAATAGTACTACATCCTATCCGCACGTGACGTACAGGTGTGAGAAGACGTTAAGTAAATAATTATATATATATAAAAAAAAATATTTTGTCCTTAATAAATAAGAATAATCCCGAATAGAAGAAAATGTGAATCGTTCACTGCCAGTTCTTGGTCTGTTAACTGGCCGACACTTCCTTCGATGTAATAGAATCGTTCAGCTGTGGTCCGTCCACGCACTTCCACAGACCGTACGTCTTTCCAACGGTGGTCTGCCATAATCTGAGCGTACCATCCTCCGATCCGGATGCATACAGCTCACCATCCGGCGAGAAACGCATGCAATGCACGGGGCCGAAATGACCCTTAAAAGATTCTGCAAAAATAATTAATTAAATCGGAACTGTTCATGTAATTATTTCTAAGATTTATACCGATTTCTGTTCCAGTCGCGTAGTCGAATTTGTAAACCTTCAGGTCGTCACCGCCGGCAACGAAAATACTCTTGTCCGGATGCAAAGAGGCCGAGTTCACGATCGATGGCACCGGATACTCTTTGATCTTTCCTAACGTGTCGGCATCCAGGAACGTCACGTTCTTGGCATGCGAGACGGTGATTACGGTACCATCCTTAGATACCTCTATGCCAGTAGGATTGGTTGGGAAATCAACTTTTTGTATTTCCTAAACAATAATTCAATAATTAATTTGTAGTTCGCTTTGAATAAATAACATTAAAAAAATGAAATAGAAAACAAATTATTATAAAAAAAAACTTGTTTACTTGCTTTACGCAAAAATAATTTGTCAGATTATGCATGAAAACATAACAGTTATTATTAGGCAATAGTTTGTTTGTTTATAGGAAAAAACAAGTTAATTTGAATAATAATTTGTTGCCTTAATTGTGATCAAGTTAGTAGTTTATTTAAATTACCTTTCCTGAAGTTCTATCCCAAACTCTTAAAGTTTTGTCATCAGCACAAGATACAATATTTTTATCATTTCTAAATAATATGACATGCTTGATACCAGCAGTGTGGCCAGAAAAAACTTCAGGAGCTGAAAAAAAAATAAAATTTGTATTTTAGAATAATGACTTTGATTTTAGTAGAATGGTAACATACAAGCATCAGTCTTGTTCAAGTCGAAAACCCTGACCAGTTTTTCATTACTTCCGGTCACTAACGAAGCTGTATCTTGTGTAAAGTCAACTGATTTCACAATGTGGTTGTGCTGGAATGAGTGCAATTCTTCACCAGACACTGCATCCCAGACTTTACCAGTGAAATCAGCAGCTCCACTAGCAGCCCTAGTGGCGCTCGAGTTCAATGCTACACCCCACACAGCTCCCTTGTGTCCCTCGAAGGTGCCAATCCAGTCACCAGTGTCGCCTTGTCGGAGCATTGGTTTTCCATCTGCAATAAAGAGAGACAAAAAATTAATGTATTATCCAAAAAAAAAAGTAAAGAAATGTTAACCTTGCGTTTATTTAGGAAGGCTACGAGAGAATAAAGTAAAAAAAAAAATAATAATCAAGGCACGTTCTTTTTAATTGAGGTTTCTTCGTGCGACGGCCTGAATTGGGCCAAGGCGAACGGTGGTCTGAAGGTACGGCCTGCTTTAAGGTTACCTTTCGTAAATGGGCACGAAGATGCAGGAAAGACGGAAACGAAATAACAACAGAAAAAAAAAGTGAAGCAAAACTGAGAGGGAACAAAAAAAATTATGGAGAATAGTGCAAATTTCTTCTTACCTTTGCATGCGGAGATCAGGAAGTATCCGCTTTCGATGACCGGGCTGAAGTCCAAATGGACTACAGGTCTCGTGTGTCCTCCGCACGTTAAGGGCGTCTGTCTCAGGCTCGACATATTTAACTTTTATTTTGGTTTTTGCGATATGAAAGTAGAAAAATACAAAATTTACTGTGGATGACAACAAGACCTGTTTCTTGACACGAGTTCGAAAGCGAACTGACAGTTATACGCGGCGCACGACACCACCGTGTTGATTGTTGAAGAGAAAGCACATCTGCACACACACACGCACCAATCAACGAGAACGCCTGCAGATGGCTCTGCAGTCGGATTTACCATATTTACTTTTGAATTCAAAATCGAATTTGCACAATAAATACAATTGAAGACCTTTTGGTCGATGGACAATCGTCTAACAAGTATACATTTTAGAAACGAGAGTTTCTGGTACAGATATTATTATTATAAATGCATCTAACGCAAATGTTTTTCTTGAAACTCTTTCAGTTTTCTTAGAGATGCAATATCTAGAGGAAGTTGAAGATGATGACCATATTTCTTTATAAACTATCTAACAAATATACATTTCAGTAACGAGAGTTTTCTTGTACTGAAATTATTATTATAATATCTGCATCTAACGCAAGTGATCTTCTTGAAACAATTGAAATGCAACATCTTGAAGATAATGACTATATTTCTTTGTAAACTGTCCAACAAATATACGTTTCAGAAACGAGAGTTTTCTTGTACAGAAATTATTATTATATCTGCATCTAACGCAAATGATCTTCTTGAAATTCTTTCAGTTTTCTTGGAGATGCAACAACTAGAGAAAGTTGAAGATCATGACAATATTTCTTTATAAACTATCTAACAAATATACATTTCAGAAAAGAGAGTTTTCTTGTACTGAAATTATTACTATTATAATATCTGCATCTAACGTAAATCAGATTTTTGAAGCTCATTGAGTTTACTTACAAATGTAACATCTACATAAAGTTGAAGATAATGATCATATTTCTTTATAAACTGTCTAACAAATAAACATTACAGAAACGACAGTTTTTTTTTGTACAGAAATTATTATAATATCTATATTTAATGCAAATGATCTGTTTGAAACTCTTTCAGTTTTCTTAGAGATGCAACATCCAGAGAAAGTTGAAGATGATGACCATATTTCTTTATAAAGAGTCTAACAAATATACATTTCAGAAACGAGAGTTTCTTGTACAAAAATTATTATTATATCTGCATCTAAAGCAAATATCTTCTTGAAACAATTGAACAATTGAAATGCAACATCTTGAAGATAATGACTATAATTTTTTGTAAACTGTCTAACAAATATACGTTTCAGAAACAAGAGATTTCTTGTACAGAAATTATTAATATATCTGCATCTAACGCAAATGATCTTCTCGAAACTCTTTCACTTCAAAATCTAAAGGAAGTTGAAGATGATGACCATATTTCTTTATAAAGAGTCTAACAAATATACATTTCAGAAACGAGAGTTTCTTGTACAGAAATTATTATTATATCTGCATCTAACGCAAATATCTTCTTGAAACAATTGAAATGCAACATCTTGAAGATGATGACTATAATTTTTTGTAAACTATCTAACAAATATACGTTTCAGAAACAAGAGATTTCTTGTACAGAAATTATTATTATATCTGCATCTAACGCAATGATCTTCTCGAAACTCTTTCACTTCAACATCTAAAGAAAGTTGAAGATGATGACCATATTTCTTTATAAAGAGTCTAACAAATATACTTTTCAGAAACAAGAGATTTCTTGTACAGAAATTATTATTATATCTGCATCTAACGCAAATGATCTTCTCGAAACTCTTTCACTTCAACATCTAAAGAAAGTTGAAGATGATGACCATATTTCTTTATTAACTCTAACAAATATACATTTCAGAAACGACAGTTTTTTTTGTACAGAAATTATTATAATATCTGTATCTAATGCAAATGATCTGTTTGAAACTCTTTCAGTTTTCTTAAAAATGAACATGTAAAGAAAGTTGAAGATGATGTCCATATTTCTTTACTAACCATCATTTTTCATCATTCACTAATCTTGCATATTTTTTTTAAATGTTGTTATAAAATAAAGAAAAACTATCTTGCTACTTATTTATTTATTAAAATATCCTGATATTAAGAAAGGTACAAAAAATGTTCTTCAAAAAGACAATAATGTTGCTTCCAAAAAATCTAAATCTACATTCATATGATTGTTTAGTTAATATTGATTCAGTTTCTTAGAAATGCAACATCAAGAGAAAGTTGAAGACTAGATATTTCTTTACTAAACATCATTTTCCAACATTCAAGAATCCAGTTATAAAATTAATAAAAAATATCCTCTTATTTATTTATTTATTAAACAAACTATCCTGATATTAAGAAACGTACCAAACTATTCTTAAAAAAAGACATTAATGTTGCCTCCAAGAAAACTAAATCTACCTTCATATAAACATTGTTTAGTTAATATTGATTTGACTAAACATTTCCCTTTTAAGAAGTACAATAATTATAATTACTTTTTACATTTTTCATAGTTTATATACAAAGAAAAATATTGTTTTTGGTATACTAATTCTATTCATTATGATAAAATCTGTCAAAACCTATAACTGAAGGTTAAACAAATTTATGTAGAATAGAATGTATTCTAGATAAAGCTTTATGTTCTTGATAATAAATTGCTTAGATTTTGTGTTTTTAAAATATAGGACTTAGCAAATATAGATTTGTAAATAAATAATAAAAAGCAAGAAAATTAAGGAATTCTCCAATGTAGTTTATAAATATGATTTATTTAATGTCCTTGATTGTAGTAAATTTATCAATGATTTTGACTTGGGTGTAGTATGCTAATTGTAGCAAGGTTATTTGTTACGCTGAATACATATAATAAACAAACATAGACGTTGCGAAATTACGCTGACATTGAAATTTATTACTAAAAAGAAAGTATTTAAATACAGAAGGTAAAAGTAATATAGGTATAATCAGGCCAAAATAGATCATTAATAATTCATATCTTAATAAAATTCTTAACCTCTGGAAAATACTCAATTCTCTTAAGCTGTAAAGAAAATTATATTGAAGTAAACTTATTAAATTGGATAATTCATATTCAATATAATGAGTGCCTTGAATTAAGAAATATTTATTGGGTAAACAAAAAAAAAACGTTCCAATTAAACTTTTAATTATCTTTTTACTGATACACAAATAAAGTCGAGAGCAACAATTATAATTGTTTATGAAATCGAAGAAATGTAATAAAGTAAAAAATAAATTCAGTAGATGATAATCTATTGTTGCAGTAACTATTTTAATTCAAAAATTTAAAAAAAAAAAACAAAAATTGAAGTAACGTTTCTAATTCGGTATGTCCAATTTGCAATGTAAGCGCACCAGAATAGAAACGCTACTTGTCACCTTATTAATCTTGTTGACGAGTCGTTGATGGGGGCAAGGGACCAGTTTGGATTTCGGTGGTGATCTTCTGCTGCTGCTGCCGCTTCAGTTGCTGTGAATCGGGTGGTTTTTGAAATGCGTAGGCTCGGGAACATTTCAACAGACTATTGTTCTCTCTTAACTTTACAGATCGTCCATAATGGCCTAACCAAACCCAAAAACCACTAGGCTCACCTGTGTTTGTTTCATCATCATCATCACCGACATCATCATCATCACAACTGCAAAGACCCAAGCCAACATAAATTGAAGCACACATCTCGTTTTGCTATCTTATCACTTTGGTCCACATACATTTCCGTGGAATTAAAAAAAAAACAACAACGCACAAATTAGAGAAGAAACTTTTCGTCTTCATCTTTTAATTGTTGTCGTTGTTTCGGTGACACAACAATTTATATAAAAAAAAAATAAGTAAATAAATACCTCGAGCAGAAATAATAATTCTTGCTGTCGCTGATTCACAGATAGCACACCAATTAAACAAACAAGAAAATAATAATAATGGATCAAAATGCACAATACTAAATAGTAAAAATTGTTTTTTTTTTGTTGGTAAATTTCTTTTTGGTTTTTTTACTTAGTGATATATAAATACCTCTTTGATAATATTGTCAGGGAACGAAAGAGTAACAACATTCGAGACAGATTCGAGATTGTCTGGTCAACGGCTGCTGAAAAGATATCATCAAATACTGGGCAATAGTCTTTCTGTGTATAATACATATACAAACAAAAATTATAAAATCAGTGTGTGAATTCTGATCGAGCGAACGGAACAGATGTTCCGATCGCGTCTTTTTCCCAGCCAAGATTATTATGCCTGGGGAACTTAATTGAGCTGCAATTAAAGGACGTTGCAACCCGCATAAATTCCTGGCATATACGCGCGCACACGCACACACACATCCCAATCAAAGTATATTAATTGAATATTATAAACTTAAAGCCATCTGGTTGTTAAGATAGTAATAATAATAATAATGGTAACAAATAAATATGTAAAAGTTAAAACTCTCTATAAAGTTATTTTGTGTACAGTCTTAGCACTAACCTGCTGGTCAGACTCTGAAATAGAAGTTTACGTTTTACTAGAGAGCCACCTACCTGATCTGGGCCACTCTTACTGGTCTAACTCGAAAACTATGAAGAACATTTATCGGCGATGAGAGTGTCTGGAACGATCCCTATCCCGATTTCGATCCCTTTCTATAAAATACAAAACAACATTATCGCTAACAAATTCAACAATGATCATTAAAGTTATCTACCAGTGGTACGGTCCGGGCGGTGCTTTCGATCCCGTTCGCGTTCTCGCTCTTTGCTCCGTTGATTCGTCTCCCTCCTGTACTTATCGTCACGATCTCTATCTTTTCTCTCCTTATCCTTGCGTTCTTTGTAGAGGTCATTCCTAAAACAAAAACATGTTCATTACAACTGTGATTCATGTATTAATAAGAAAAAATAACTTTACCCGTGCTCTGACCGATCTCTTCCATTTTTATCTCTCCCATTATCTCTATTGTATGGTCTGCTGGAGTGCCTTTCCCTACGATCCTCCATGGAACTGCCTCGAGCACCGCGGCGTTCATCGCGTTGCGTATCCACAACTTCCTGGATTTCCTCGATGGCCGCTTTCAAACGCGCATAACTGTTACGAAATAAATTAGAACTATTGTCACGCAAATCTCTACCATCAGTTGTACCCAACATGTTGTTTCCCCATCAAATGGTCGTCAATCCTCTGCTGCGCATCACCAACAATCAGAAAGGCACCACACACTTCACACACCTCCATTTGTTTCTCCTGTGCTGCTGCCAATTCAGCAGTAGAACTCCAGTGACTAAAAGAAAAACAATAACTTAATCTATATTTACAAAGCATACAAAATCAACTGACCTGTTATCATTAAGTTTCTTTAAGTTATCCCTCTCATCCTTCAACTGATCACATAGCTTCATCAAACCTTGAGCCTGTTCAACATTGCCATTATTCCCAGCCTGCTCAGCCTCCTCCACCAGACCATTTATTCTCTCATTAAGCAGAACTATCTGCTCCTGATTCTTCTGTGTTTGAGCAGGTGTCAGAGATGATCCCTCTCCTTTGCCACTCAAAGCCAATCGTTGTTTACCCTTTATAATCTTCCTATCCACTTCATTAACCATAGATGTGCAAAATCTAAAACATTGTAAGATTAATATACAAATCAAACTGTTGAATAACATTATCCACACCTGATAAATTCTTCTTGATAATAGATTTTTCTGTGTCCTTTGGACTGTTCAAAAAGCTTCTTCACCTCATCATCATGGACCTTTGTGCAAACACCCAAATCAGCCCTTGTGTTAACAAACAAATCATGTGGACAGAACTTCACCAAGTAATACTTGCAATACTGGAAATAAAGAATGTAAAGAGATTAAGAATGAAAAAAGAAAAAACAACAAAAAGAAGAAATTGGAGGTTATCGTACGTCTGCGTCTTCCCAGTTCAGCTCCTTGCCCTTCTCGTTAGGTGCTATGTTCCGATTCCTTCCCATCAATTCATCCAGAAGGGCGGCAGCAGCCAGCACAGCCATAGTCACAAACAATTGTTTTAAATTGAGTTAAAATAAAACAACGACTTTTTAACCTGTCATTTTCTTGGATAAACTTAGAAAATGGTGGGGGTGGCATATCAAGCATAAGAAAGAGTATTGTCTTATCCACCACAAGATGGCGAGTCTAATTATTTAATAATTCTTTTATCTGGTTTTGTTCAATTCATAACAATCTCAGCTTTTCAATATAAACTTTAATTAATCTTGGATTTATACAAAAAAAAAAACTATAAAACTTTTTCTCAATATAAACTGAAAGCAACATTTCTATAATAGCATTAGGCAATTTACAGTAATATACAATTTCCAATTAATATTTAAATATTTGAAAAAATAGTAATTGCTGCCAAATTTGAAAATTCGCGTGTGCAAATTGATGCCAACTCAGAGCTGAAAGTAAAAGTTGGTAAACGTCAACACATATGTTTTTTGTGGTTATGTAGACTTGAAATTTATTACGTTAATTAACAATTAGAGAAAAAAGATGCTAAATTGGCTATAGATTTGGTACCTTGATTAGATAAGGGAGCAGTGTAGTATGCGTCCTAAATAAATAGTAATTTACAATTGGGTGAGGATGAATTTGTGAGCTTGAACTGTAAGAAATAAATGAAGAATCTGGAGGATCCCAGCGACATGGGACGAATAAGAGATTGGAGGAAGGCCCTCAGAAGCCCGCCCTCTTACCGAATCGTAAACAAGACACTTAGGAACCAAAAACATTTTATCACAATTATTACCATGACTGGTCTGCTAGTGCTCTTTATCTTGTACATTTTCCCAAAGAAAATGCATTCTGAGAGTGTTGTGCTTTCCTCCAATTACAATCACACATATCCAATAACGGCTCCAATTATCATAAGTGGCATGCATACTTTTCGAATAGGTGAATTATCAAATTTGTAATAATTCATCAAGTTCAATTTATATTTATTTTAAGGTATTATTGCTGATTTGGACACAAATTCCAAGAGCAGTAAAGAGAAGCACACTTGGTATTCATATTTGAAAAAGGGATTCCTAAGCTACAGCCCAACGAGACAGTCAATAGTTATAACATGGGACAATCATGATCCAGTTAAGTTAACAACGAATTTCGCCTTGAAGGACAGGGGAATGGAATTATCAGAGTTGGTTGTATTTAATGGACGTTTATTAACTTTTGATGATAGAACTGGAATGGTTTTTGAGATTATTAATGATAAAGCAGTGCCTTGGTTGTTGTTGATGGATGGTAATGGACAGTGAGTGTGTTGTCTTCTTAGTTTTTCTTCAATGGAACTAAATGGTAAATTGATTTTAAGGAATACAAAGGGCTTTAAAGCAGAGTGGGCAACTGTTAAGAATGAGCAATTGGTTGTGGGATCAATGGGTAAAGAGTGGACAACTCCAACTGGTGAATTCCAGCAGAACAATCCACAATATATCAAAATGATCAGAACCAATGGTGAAGTACAACATGTGAGTTGGATTGAAGAATATAAAAGAATTAGGAATGTTTTAAATATACAGTGGCCTGGATATATGATACATGAGAGTGGGGCTTGGTCACAGGTGCACCAGAGGTGGTTCTTTTTGCCACGACGGTGCAGCCAAGACAGCTACAATGAAACTCTAGATGAACATAGAGGCTGCTCAGTACTCATATCAGCCGACTCCGATGTCTACGACGTCAAATTCATTAAGGTAATTATTACGAATATTAATTAACATTTCAACATTGAATATCCAAATAATTTTTTTAGTTGCCAAATAAATCTAATACTAGGGGATTTTCATCATTTAAATTCGTTCCTACGTCGAATGATACGGTAATCATTGCTTTGAGAACTGAAGAAATTGATGGTAAAACATCGACCTACCTCACGGCATTCGATATCAATGGCAACGTCATTTTGGATGACACCTATGTTTCAGATCTTAAATATGAAGGATTTGAATTCATCTAGCATTCCAATACATTACTATTAGCTCAATTCTGTGTATAATAATTGCATTAACCTTCCCAATTGTAATTAATGTATATTTTATATTTAATTTAATATAAAGTCTATTTTTCCTTGAGTTTCGATATACCAATTGCTCGCAGCTCGACCGAATTTCCTTTCACGATTTCGGCAGATATCTCCAGCAAACGGCAAGGATTCTTAACATGTAGCTCGTAATATCTGCAAATGTACACATCAAAATAAGCGAATATTATATTTATTTTTTTTACCTGAATGTAGCATCAGACACATTACGATATGGCGAATCTATGCGAATCCCATCTATTATTGGTTTGATTTGTTGCAAGGAAATATTATCTTCAGGGCCTTCAGTTTCGATCGCGTTGCAAACAATCTTCCTAATAGTTCCAGTTTGCCGGAGCAACAAGATCAGATTGATCAAATCGTTGGTACTTTCGTCCACCGCTTTAGTGGCTGTATACAGGATATACTTGCCATTTAGTTGTATATCGCAAATAAATAACTGATGAAAATACGCTAAGCTATCGTTGTTCTTCGTTAAAACGCACGTAGCATTATCATTTTCGGTATGCAGCTGCATGCAATTGCATTGGTTCGTTAAATTGCTAACGGATAAATCGTAATCGCAGATGTTTTTGTTGTGTAGATATCTGGACAATTGCAGTTCCTGTTCGTGCAAAGCGTATTGATTCTATGAAAGAAGATACGATGAGTATTTGAAAATTATAGCCGATTGGAAATATAACTTTATCTGTTCCTATGTAAAACGACGTGTTGAACAGTGTATTTATTGGATGGGTGTATAGGAATGGCCAAAGGCTTCTCCAGAAGCTGTTGTCTTTGTGCATGAATCGCTCGTGGAATGTATCTTGCGGTTCAGGTTGTAACGTCTCGTGAACCCATCCTTGCGCAAAAATCGCTATAGACATATTCAACATTCGAATTTTTTCTGCCGCCTACGAAATATTTCAATTATTCAACGAATTGGTAATTATATTAGAGAACTAACGATGTGGCAATTAAATTTTCCACCTCCGTACGTGTTCCTGCCGAACACATCGATCCCAACGTAAACATCCATCACTCTGTGCTGAGCATTTAGATAGCTCTTGAACAAATTGTGCTCTTTGTACGTGTAGTTCAAGAATATACCGTCGCAAACATCGAAGAAGCACCTGAAGTATTCAGAAAATGAAATTTGTAATTGGAAGCCTTCACAACGTATACCTGTTCTTCTCGTTCAATTCGTTTTGCCAACTCAGTTTCCCATCTTCGATCACGCTGTCGTACCAAATAATCATAGACTCCGGTATAGACGCATGAATGTTTTCTGTTATGTAACTCACGAATTTCTTCATGCTATCTGTAGTTTCCAATTCATTCTCTATGTTCAACAACCATCCATCCAATTTATAGATCAAAGCCAATTGTATCAAATCGTCTGCAAATTTCTTGTAGTCTTTCAAGAAACCTTCACAGAGCAGTTTCCCACCATCATTCTCAGTGATTATTGTACCCAAAATCTTTACGCCATTCGCGTGCGCTTTATTGATCCAAGCTAATGGTGGAACAGTGATGAAATGATGAGAGAAATACACAAATATATCAATTTGAGCCCATCTGAAAAAAGTGTACCCATTTCCTCTTGGGTAGCCAGCCAAATACCTACAACCAATACACATTGAAATTTTTTTTTAAAGATAAATGAATTATTTACCTATCATCCAAGTAACCATTCTTCATGTCATGACAAACCAAAGTTTTTGGTGTCAAGTATGAATCAAACCTTTTCACTATATTCCCAATATTTCTATTAGTTTTGTGGCAATTCAATGAACTGTTCTGTACAATTGTTGGTGAACGAACCACCCTGTCTTTCAAGTGTTTTAACCATTGTGGTGGATTTGTGAGTGTGTTTGCTAATTCCTCAAGACTTCTTATAGGAGCACATACTGAGTCCCGGTCCAATTCAGAAGACATTGCAACCTCTGGATCCTCTTAATTAAAAATAAAACAAATCACATTACATGAAAAACTTTATTTAGCAAGTAACTTACCTCTTGGAGATATTTCATTTGACTGAGTGTTGCTCAATGTTTCCATTTTTATAGTGTGCCCCGGAAAAGGAAATACTAGGCCAGTGATTAATTCAGAGGAAAAAGCTTTTTTTTTTATAAAAATCAATGATTACAGATTACTTCCAGGATGTAATTCATAACTTCAAGATTATTTATGCAAAACTATTTTTTAATACAATGATTATCACAAATAAATATGCTTTATTTAGCTGTTTTTTGGTTGAGGTTACATATGTGAGTCACATTCGATAATAAAGATTGGAAAAAAAAGTTGCGCACTCAACGTAATTTAATGAATTTCACGATAATTGATAAATTAACTTTGTGATCATTATCAATAGCCGTTTGTATTTTATTGTACAATAATTTTTGTTTATTTATTTAAAGAGTAAACTAGTAAAGCAAATGATACAAATTCATTTATTTGTACAATGAAATGACAAACTCTTCCTGAGCAACGCATTGCTGGGTTTATCTGAAATATGAAAACAGACATAGAAAAACCATAATTAGTGATTATCTAGCAACATAGGGCTTCATATGAATGTTATAGGTAACCGGATGTAATAGTAATAGATCCGGTAAGTTTGGCTTCTTGTACAAAAAAGCGTCACGTCCTGTGAAAGACAATATCAGAAAATCTACATAAATTGTAAACTTATTATCTTAAATATACTACTGAATAAATAATATCAGAGAGTAAACAAATTAAAGAGGGAAGCAAAAATATGTTAAAACTAATGAGGTTTAAATAATATAGTTATGTTTCGCTACCGGTGGCAATCGCAAGCCCGACGTTCGAAATCCCGACTACCATAATCCGGACTATATCGAAATCCCGACAGTGTCTTTTATTATTATAAATTTCTATAATAACATTTTTATGGTAGTCGAGATTTCGATATAGTCGGGATTATGGTAGTCAGAATTTCGAACGTCGGGATTTCAATAGACGGTCTTTCGGTTGTTGGGATTTCGATAGATTTCGAGAACACCTAGATAGTTCCAGACTTGGAATACAAATGTGTAAATATTGATACATGATATACAAATTCCAATGAATGTGCTAATTGGGCATTTGAATAAAATCTAGTGAGCTGTATAAAAACTAACATTATTGATTAATTATCAAGCAATACAAGGCTTCGTTCATATGAAAGTTAGAGGAAACTGGATGTAATAGTAATAAATCCGGAATGATTGGCTTCTGGTAGAAGCGTCAAGTCCTATGAAAGACATAATTGTCTTAAATATATTATCGAAGAAATAATATCAGAGAGTAAACAAATTGAAAAGGCATACAA
This sequence comes from Nicrophorus vespilloides, assembly GCF_001412225.1. NCBI lineage: Eukaryota > Metazoa > Arthropoda > Insecta > Coleoptera > Silphidae > Nicrophorus > Nicrophorus vespilloides. Next base: position 1,551 of record NW_017096134.1, on the reverse strand, counting down.
ACATATGTTAATACTAATGACTGTTAGATAAACAATAACTAGAAAATTTTAATGAGTTTTGAATAATATCATTATCTTTCGCTACTTTTGCACCGGGCGGTATAAACTTTAGTCCTGATTTCATATTTGATGAAATTGTGTTAGACTTTGCAATGATTGTAAAATTAGTTTGTAAAGAGGTAAGAGTATTTTATCTTTAAGAGAACTATGAAATTATAAAAAAAAAATTTATTGATCCTATTTCTGTCACCCTTTCATTCTGTCCCAGAATTTATGTTGTTGGTGAGATTCATTCCTACCAATTTTCGTATCAGATTTTATGATACAGGCGACATAAGTACAGGGCTAAGAGTCGCCCTTTAAAAAATATCAGAAAATCTATGTAAATTGTACAGTAATTTTCTTAAATATATTATCAGAGCAATAATATCAAAGAGTAAACAAATTGAAAGTGCATACAAAAATATGTTAATACTAATGACTGTTAGATAAATAATAACTAGAAAATTTTAATGAGTTTTGAATAATATCATTATCTTTCGCTACTTTTGCACCGGGCGGTATAAACTTTAGTCCTGGTTTCATATTTGATGAAATTGTATTAGACTTTGCAATGATTGTAAAATTAGTTTGTAAAGAGGTAAAAGTATTTTATCTTCAAGAGAACTATGAAATTATAAAAATAAATGTAATAGGACTTTTTTTTAAATGATTACCACCCTATTTCTGCCACCCTTCCGGTTATTAAAGAACTATGAAATTATAAAAAAAAAAATGTTATTGATCCTATTTCTGTCTCCTTTTCAGTGCTTTTCTGTCCCACTATTAATGTTGTTGGTAAGATTCATTCCAGCCAATTTTCGTATCAGATTTTATGATACATGCGACTATAAAGACAGGGCTAAGATTGGCGACTTTAAAAAAAATATCAGAAAATATATGTAAATTCTAAAGTAATTATCTTAAATATATTATCAGAGCAATAATATCAAAGAGTAAACAAATTGAAAGTGCATACAAAAATATGTTAATACTAATGACTGTTAGATAAACATTAACTAGAAAATTTTAATGAGATTTGAATAATATCATTATCTTTCGCTACTTTTACACCGGGTGGTATAAACTTTTGTGCTGGTTCTGTATACAGTGGCGGATTATGCATTTTCCTATAGTATTTAAAATAGATTATTGGTTTTAGCATACTCCGGGGCCCAAAGATAATTTGCCTAAGGGCCAAAACTATATAACTATACTCCACTGCCTGTATAAATATTTATATTATTGTTGTGTTCAACCATTATTATTGTAATTGTTATTATTACTATAGTGTATTAACGAACTAGAGACATCCAAAGCGTCTCTTAGTCGCATTATTATATAAACATTAGCATAAAGGAATCTCTACCGTGATTCCAGTTAGATACACTTTAATATAAACAAAGTGGGCCAAGCGTAAACATTCCCATCGATACTCCTATACCTTTATACAGAATTCAAGTCCTTATTATAAACACATAAAGATTGTTACATGTACAATCGTAATCGATC